>NW_024103996.1:1742500-1790000 GCF_003945595.2 Pipra filicauda | reverse complement strand
TTGAACTAAATCTATTAATAGGAATTATTGCAATCAGGATGCAAATGGTGTCTGACACGTGTTATTTGGGCCACTGTTGCTCCAGTGATCTGCTGTTACCCGTGGTGCATATTTTCACCCCACAACATCCCTCAGCGACAAACTTCCATTGAATATTATCAAAAATAACAGGAAAATATCGCTGCGAGAGCAGAGTGTGTCAGATTAGTTATAGCTGAGAGAGATTATTTAAATATCTCAAATAAATCTTTTCATTCCCAGCACATTCATCTCTTTTAAGTGCTCATTAAGGTGGGGTGTGACAGTCCTGGAAAATGAAACACTAATTCTTTTCCTCTGAAGCCTGAGTGGAACATTCCCAAGGGCAGCTATAGTTTAGGTGTATTACAGGACTAGGGCAGCATGAGATTCCTCCTCTGCATCTCATTCCAAAAAAGTGATGCCATTTTTTTTGATGCCACTATTCTTCTTGCTCATATTCCTATGATCTACGAGATCTGAAGGAAACAGATGTCAGTTTGTGGTGTTTGATAAACGGTTGGTGGAACTTGGCTGTGACTACCCTAACTCATTTCAGGTCAGCGTAATTTGCAGTCAGTCTTGTCTTTCCTTGATTTAGACCAAGACTTCCAAAGACAGATAACGAAGGATAGATCTGCAGCCTCGCAGTCACTTTTTCAAGTGCAGTTAGAAAAAGCAATAAAGCAACTGTGTCTAAATATGTATCTGGTGTTCGAATGCTTCTCAAATGTAATAAATATGTACGTTTAGGTCTTACTATCGAAGCACTCCCATATCCAGACCTCGCAGACAGAGATGTTCAATATTCCCTTAAACAATAAAGGTTCATAAAACAACGCATATGAACCCTTTAATGAGCTAAGAAACGGTTATTGGTTCACATTAGAGCTACTGTATTGAAATTCAACTCAAAAGTCAGAATGCAGGAAGGAATGTATAGAAATGTTCCAGCAAATTTGTGCTGCTAGTCCTGGGCAGCTTTTCTATCCGTAAAAGCAAATGTCTTGATTGATTTTTTGATTTCTCTCCATCTTTTATTTTTCACTCTTTCTCCTTTCTTCCTGAGTATGTTTGTATTTTTTTCCCCCCATGCATTAAACTCGACACAAATTAATACTGAATACAGGTATTTGATTTATGCTTTTAAAATATAGCTTGTCAAAAGTGGTGTGGGGATAAGCTGTGCTTGTAGATTTAAAAAAGTAAGGGAAAAAAAAGGACATCCTAGTTTTTTGCTGGAATTTGTGAACAAAGAGGAACAGGGAATCAGTCAGTGAGATCAAGACAGACACGAAGGGAAGAAGGGGACAGCAATAACCACACTATCTGCAGAAAGGAAAATAAAACCCTATTGAGGTTATCAAAGATATCTCTGAATGATGTAGTGATAATTTAAGCATTCAAGGAATGATTAGAAAAGGGAGGTGTCATGGATGATAATTATCTAATGAGGAAGGAAGGACTAACAATGACAAATGAGAACTCAGCGAAACACAAGCCTGTAGCCTGAGCCTGGAGCCATGTCAGGGCCACCCTGGCTACCAACCCACTCACTTGGCCTTTTTCCAGCCTGGAAAGGAGCCAAATGTGCCAAGAAAACTTTGTGGCACCTTTGACTGGTGGTTCTAGTGGTCCCATCCCATCCCTGGGACTCCAGGATGCTGTAAGCATGGTGGGAACAGAGTAGAAAAGCAGAAGTAAAGAGAGTTGTTCGGAAGAAAGGACAAGAGAAAAAGGGGAAGAATTTGATGTAATGAGGAAATGAAAAAGGCACTGCATAAGATATGTTGGAGACCAGCAAAAAGTGATCCAAATGTCAGCAGTGAAGGTGAAGGGCCAGATCAAAAGCCTAGAGCAGAAAAGAAAGAAGGGCTGATAATAAACCAAGGATAATAATTAACTAAGTATAAGGAAATAACATCAGTTATGTGTAAAAGAATGTGAGGCCTTAAGGAAGACAAGGCAAGGATGCAGCAGAGCATGGAGCACGAGGGTACACAGGGCAGCAGGAAAGAGGAGAGGATGGCAATGGGTTGACAGAAAACCAGCAGAAAAATAATCTGCTCTCGGAAAGAGAAAAACAGGCAATCTGGAATTCAGATACCACAATTACCAGAGCCTTAGATACGTCTAAAAGAGAGATCAAGACAATATTTTTCTCCATCGGGACTCTCTCATTAATAATAGAAGTGGAATTTCTTTTTAAGCGTGACATGAGTCACCTTCCCTTCTGCTCACACAGGCAGGTGGTACCAAGACATGGGGGGCACTGGGAGCATCCTGAGCTCCTCCATCCCCTGGAGAAAAGCACAGCAGGCCCTGAGCTCTGATTGTGTCCCAGCAAAGATGATTTCATAGAACCACAAAATGTGCTGAGTTGGAAGGGACCCACAAGGGTATCCATTCCAACCCTTAGCTGTGCACAGACCCATCCCCAAGAGTCACACCATGTGCCTGAGAGCATCATCCAAAATGCCTCTGTCAGCCTTGGTGCTGTGCCCACTGCCCTGGGGAGCCTGTTCAGTGCCCAACCACCCCCTGGGGAAGAGTCTTTCCCTGATATCCAACCTAAACCTCCCAACAGAACTCCAGGACATTCCCTGGGGTCCTGTCCCTGGTCCCCGCAGAACAGAGCTCAGTTTCTGCCCCTCCTCTGCCCCTCATGAGGAATCTGGAACTGCAAGGAAGTCTCCCCTCAGTCTCCTCTTCTCCAGCTGAACACACCAAGTGCCCTCAGCTGCTCCTCATACAGCTTCCCCTCAAGACCCCTCACCATCTCCATTGTCCTCCTTTGGATGTTCTCTAGGAGCTTAATTGCTTTCTTATATTCTGTGATCATGCTTGGCTGCTCTTACCTCGAGCAAATACCCTTTTCACAGTGAAAATGGGGTTGAGTAGCACCAACACTCTGGCAAAAGTCAGCCAAAGATGTTGCAGCGATGCTGAGACAGCTCCTTTGGTGACCATGGGGAAGGAAAGAAGGGACATGACCTTGCCAAAAACCTGCTGCTTCCATGGGGCTGGGAAAGCCAGGAAGGCTCCTGGTAGTGTGCATAGATCAAGCAGCCAAAAGCTGGCCTGGGTTCATGGGAGCACTTTGGTACCTCACACTCCTGCACACCCTTCCCAGCCTCCCTGGATTCCTGGGCCATCATGGGAATTGGCTGCCAATTGCCTTTATGCAAATCATATGAAAATCTCTGTAGGCACACAGCAATAAGTGAGGTTATAAACATCCAGAAACACTACAGCTATGCAGAGAAGGACATGGAAATGTGCATGTGTTTTTATTCTAAACAAATTGGTCATTAGCCACAGTATTAACAGGAATGTACCATGCTGGACCTGATTTCAGAGCTGACAAAAAGGCCTATTTCTAATTAATGTCATAGTATTACCAGTCTTTTCATGCCCTTGATGCCCCAGGTACATTACTGGAGCACCAAAACCAAGACAGAAACAGATCCTCCACCTGGCTCACCACATTCCTCTTGGACCACATGTTATGCACCAATTCCCATATCACTGAGGAAAATATATCCTATGTTAGAGCATTGAATATGACCTCAATAAGGTGTTTAAAATCAGCATCCTCATTACATATCAAGCTGGTCTTTGCAAGAACAAGCTGCTGGTTTCACGAGGCATTTTCCATGGAAATGAGCTCTGGAGAAGGAAGCTGTGGGAGTCTGTCAAGCACGCAGTAAACTCCGGTTTGAAGCGTGGCATTTCCTGATGCACATCCTTAATTACAACAACAGAATAGAGAGTGTGGAGGAGGAACTTTTACAGTGCATTAAAGAAAGGAGTGATATGTGGTACAGCTGTCTGTATTTCCTTGGAAATATGAAGCAATATCATTTATTAATTATGCTGAGGTAACTGGGAAGAAATTTAAATATAGAAGTACCTGAAACTAGTAATTGGCTGGAATGCTCTTGCCCCCCTTTCTCTGCTGCTGTAGAAATTACCAACAAAATATATTCCACTTCATTTCCCATGACACTAAACACTTGGAATATGGTTCCACATCTTAATATTATTGAAAGATGAAGTGACATTATGAAAAAACCTTGCTCAGAGCTCCTCTCTTCGTGAGCAGGCAGTGCCTGCTATGTCTCCTTGAATATGAAGGCTCCTTTCTTTAGCTCCTGAGCAACGTGAAGGACCTGCTGCACAAAGTGACCCAAAATCATTCTTCCTCTCACTCTTTTGTCCCATGACTGACTTGTCAAAATCAGGAATCAGTAGCTGTCACTGGTTTTCAGCCTGCAAGATGAGCTGCTAGACTTCAGAGTTGTAGGGAAATGTTTGTGAAAATACAATAAAACTCTGTAAACCTGATCTGGTATCACATGATATTGAATAATTTGGGAATAACACTCGTCACTGCAAAGGGTAAGTATTTACATGGCATAAATGTTCCAGAAGAGCTGTACTTGGATATAGGGAAAGCAAGAAGGAATGGGGCAACTCCTGTCCTAAAAGATCAACTGGAAACACCCTGACTGGTGCCACACTGAGAGGTGCCTCCATCAGCCTTCCAGGGAGCCAGGTGAGCTCTCAAGCTGGGAATTGATGGGTCATTCATCACCTATTGACCACTAAACTGGTATGGAAATTCCCACTGAGGAAGGAGTGTAGTGACAAGACAAATCATGTTGTTCTCCAGCAAAAATTGTTTTGATGGATCAAAGCTGGAGAGTAATCACCACTGCTAAATAAAGATTTTCATTCTGAATAGAAAATTCCAATTATCAGTGCAAAGTATTTCTCTGGTTGTAAATGTAAGGCCCACATTAATTAAAATGGAACATTGTAGGTCTTAAACATCCACAATTGCATTGTCAAAAGCAAGTAAATTCAAAGTTAAATCTATTACTCCAGCCTTATAATCCTGTGGGATGCAGATAGTTGACAGATTACATATCCAGTCCCACTCAGGAGGAAGAGTAGGGCTGGCCAACGGGTATAAGGTGAGTGTACGACAGGATAATTCACATTTTCTCCAAAGGCTGATGAAAGAAATACATTTATTTCTATCTTACAAGGCATAAAAAAATTATTTTGATGGCTTGGAAACGCAAAATGATTTTTCAAGAACCCCCATGCCAGCCAGTGTAGGAAACACACTTCAGAGTGGTTGTTAAAGATAAATTCCTTAGAAGTTTGACTTGGCATTCTTCAATTACTACTCTAATTATTCTTCTATTGCTTAGGCAGTGAGCCAAAGGTTTCCTGGGTGCAGAGGAAGTTAATAGGGGAGATGAAGCAAGATTGTGAGGCCGTGTCAGCATATGTTCATTAAAACCCGATTTCTTCGGCATTAAACTTCCTCACAGATCCAACAATGTGTATTTAGTGATTAAAAAATATGCAAAATGAATTATTTGCAATATTTCCTGACCCGTTTTTTTTTTTGGTTGTTTGTTCAGAGCTGTACTTTTTAAAGAATGGAGGAATTCATTGGGAAATCTCCAGCAAAGAAGGTGCTGTCTCCTGTTCATTGAGAAGGAAATTAAGGAGTTTCCAAAAGCTAGCCAGTAATCCCCACTGCTTTCCAGCATTCAGCATTGGATATATATAATTACATATGAAGAAATTACATGTGAAGGAAGTTATTTAAGTTGCAAAGCCAAGTACTTGAAAGTTAAGGAATGGCATTTTTACCAGTGCTCGTGCAATCCTGATTCTTCCCACTTATGCATCCAATTTCCAATATTAAAAGACAGGCAAAGGGAAAATATTACCTGTTCATGTAGTTAAAGATCGGATCGTAATGCACATGCTCATGGGAGCACAAATAAGGTTGCAGACGTATAGAACTGTAAATCTGGCATTCCTGAATGTACAGATCTTGCCTGTATCAACTAAATAACTTCCTTTTAACATAATTTTTATGCTATTTCCTGGCTTGTTTGGTTTCTAAGGAAATATATAAACCAAATCGTCGCATGCACAGGTATTTAAAAAAAAAACAACATTAATTTTTGAGCCCAGATTTTAGTCTTTATTTTTTTCTCTGCCTTCCACACTTTTTCACCTTCTTTTCCTGGGAAAATGTGGAAGCCTTCCCCTGTGGAGGCACCTGGGGGTGTTAGGGGACGTTGGGAGAAGATAGAGGGATTAAGTTGATGTTGAGCTCCAGGGTCAGGGTCAAAACTCTTTGGAATTTCACCAAAATCCACCTGAGATCTGTGAGCCAGAGGAGGGAAACTCCAGAAAAAAAAAGCCAGGGGGGCTTTTTAAAAGCCAGTTTATAAATCAGTGAAACCTGAGACAGCTTTTGTGGGACCCAGAAAAGGCAATTCTCTGTCCTGAAGGTTTTCTCCCTGACAAATTTCAAGAATCTGCTGCAAGAACGATGGAGCTGCTGGAGCTCATCCAAAGAAAAACCAGTCCCAGGATCTCCCCCAGCATGGAGGTCTGGGTGGCCAAAGGGCTCCTGCTGAGACACCACAAGGGATGTGGCCATTCTCTGATTTTTTGAAGTTGGAGGAGTTTGCCCTTGGTGACAGAGGAAGAAGAGGAAGGTCCCCTCTGAGTTTCCAGTCCCTGAAGGCTCAGTGCAAGCCCAGCCCGTGGGAATGGGATGGGGCATCAAAGGACAGACAGAAGGAAAAATCTGTTGTAGATGTTGGCAACTAATCCAAATCCTTCCTGGCAAATCTGCTTATTTAATATGTTCATTTAAATTCATTTCACAATCAAGGAAAAAGAGATTTTTTTTAAAAAAATAAATGTTTATTAATGAAAGTTGTGACCAAAATAAATCCACTCTTTTCCTCTCCCTCCACCCCAACCTCAGAATAGAGAGAACTTGAGCTGTGCTCAGCATTAAATATAAAAATCTATATATTTTTATTTCTTTTTTACAGTGGGTTCAACAAAAACAGAATTTCATGGATCACCAATAAACAAGTTTTTTAAAAATTTTCCCATTTAAAATGATGAAAGGACAAAAATAAAAGAAAAAAATCCAGCAAGGTAACCAAATCACCAGTATGTTTTATAGCACATTAGGTACAGATTCAACCTCAAAGAATTTTTATTGACCTCTCACTGCTTTCAAATTCAGAAATATATCCCCAAATCAGAGTTCTGAGTCCAACATCAGAAGGTGCCAAACATCTCAACCCAGCTGAGGACCACAGATGATTGTTGCTTCTGTTCTCCAGGGTGGTTTTGTGAGTCCCCACCCAATGGGAGGCACAGCACCTCGTGTGTCTGGCATCTTTTAGTTCAGAGTGTGGATATTTATAGGTAAAGCCTTGGATCCCATATTTCTGCTTAAATCTGCAGGGAATTGTAACAAAGGAGTTGGCCCTAAGCTGAACATGGCAAGGAGCTGCTCTCCATGCAATGCACACCAGGAGAAATCATCCTTTCCAGCCAACCCTGAACATCTCCTGCCATCAGAAACCTTATTCCTGAGTTGTGAAGTGGCCTTTCCACACAATGTTGGCGTCCTGTCCCAAGCATTATTGGATGAGTTTTATCCTATTTGTTTTCCCACGGATCACCCTGTTTTAAACCTGGCAATGCAGAACCCAGCAGGGGTACGGGGTGAGTGGGATCCAGGAGATCAGGGGGTGTTGTGCCCAAGCTCTGCAGGAGCCCTCTTTGCTGGAGTGGGTGCCAAAGGCTGACCATCCTGGGTGGGGGAACTGTTCTGACTTGGGTCTTGCCAAGAACTTTGAAACACAGGCATTCAGGTGGCGAGGAACTGGGAGTTGTCAGGAACTGTAGTGACAGGACGAGGAGTAATGTGTATGAACGGAAAGAGGGGAAATTTAGGTTAAATATTAGGAAGAGATTTCTCAATGCAAGGGTAGTCAGACACTAGAACAGGTTGACCAGGAAGGCTGTGGATGTCCTATACCTGGAAGTGCTCAAGATCAGGTTGGATAAGGCCTTGAGCAATCTGGGCTAGTGAGAGGTGTCCCTGCCCATGGCAGGGGTTGGAACAAGATGGTCTTTAAGGTCCATTCCAACCCCTTAACATCCTATGAAGATCACTGGAAGTGAATACAAACGCACTCACAAAACAGAAGCCTAGAAGGAGAGAAAATTGCATCTTGTTAACTAAAAACTGTTGTAAAAACCACACACCATGTGCAAATGGTTAGGTGGTGTTTCACAAGAGCCTGATTCTGAGCTCATTTTTCTGGCATTGCGTAGAAAGGGACCTCAGTCATCCCTAACTGTGATGCAAAGGGGAGCCTTGGCTGAGGAAGGGCTGCAGAGTCACCCATGTCATCCTGACCCTCTCAAGAGCTTCAGCCAGTCCTGTGAACCCCACCGACATCTACTGCTTCACTTCCAAAACCTACCAACAAGTCAGGGACATCTACCAGCTCCTAAAACACCTGCTCTGAAATATCTGCTCATTGCAATTAAATATTTAGACGATGCTTCATTTATGAAAATTAGATTTTAGGCATGAATTAGGACTACC
This sequence comes from Pipra filicauda, assembly GCF_003945595.2. Classification (NCBI taxonomy): domain Eukaryota; kingdom Metazoa; phylum Chordata; class Aves; order Passeriformes; family Pipridae; genus Pipra; species Pipra filicauda. The sequence continues at coordinate 1,781,521 of NW_024103996.1, read as the reverse complement.
TTAATTATTACACTAAAATATGAAAATGATAGTATATAATTAGAAACATATTTTTCTTGCAAAACTGTGTTTGCGATTGAGCCAGGAAAAAAAGTTATGAAATAGACTTTTTATAGTAGGTGTTAATTCTGAATAATTAGGATTAGGCACTGGGGATTTGCAACCCAAATAAAAATTACCTAATTAACCCTTATGTTGGCCCTAACAGAGAAGGCAAATAGTTCAGCAATAAAAAAAAAAAAAAAAAAAAAAAAAAGGAAAAAGGGGGAAAAAAAAGCTCTCCACATACATAAATGAACATCTAATAGTCTAAAACCAAAATGGGATTTAAATACACCCTCTGGAAAATATTTACAAACCTGACTAGAGCCAACCAGACAGCTGGGATTTGGATTTGCCATGATGTGATCTATATGATCCAGATATTTTATGATCGCATCCCAATTAGGAAAAGTGAAATTATCTCAGGTCTTTTTCTTGACACTCTCCTAATACTGCTGCTGCCTCCTCTAATTTCCTTTTATAATGATTATTAGTCTTATTCAGGCTGTTTGGTTTTTTATTGTCTTGATTTTCTCAAGTATCCCAAGGCATGTCCAGGAACCAGTGTGTTCATAGGAATAAAGACCTTGCAGCCTCTTGGGCAACACACCAAGAAGGAGGGACACATCATGGCAGGGACTGGAGCCTCCTCAGCCCCTCAGAGTTGCATTGGATCCATGGCCAAGAGCCAAAGACAACCACTTCTCCCTGCAAAGGTCCTCTGGAAGAAATCCTGGCCAGCAGCACACCGAAGTGAGAGGGAAAACAGGAGGTTCTCATGGTCACAAATAATTTTCATCAGTTAAGGACAAGGGTAGAATCATACAATGTCCTTGAGTTGGAAGTGACCCACAAGGATCATCCAGTCCAGCTCGTGGCCCTGCACAGGGCACCCCAACAATCCCACCATGTGCCTGAGAGCGTTATCCAAATGCTCTTTGAGCTCTGGCAGCCTTGGTGCAGCTACCATAGACTCAGGTAAACACTAACAGCTCTGGAGGGGACCTCCAGTTCATTTCTCTGCCCTAGGTGTAATAGTCAATACATAAATCCAAGGTCTGATCCAGTTCCATATGTTTTAGAGCTTCTTATATTTTCATTTCCTAGACAGACTTGGCAAACTGCAGCAATATGAGTTAGCACTTGAGCTGAAACAAGGACTGGCCAAACCTTGACGTTGCCAGGTTTGAGATCTGTGCAAAATCCAGTCAGACCCCTCCAGATACAATCATTTAGACACAATCATTTGCTCTGAGTTGAGAAAACATAGAGGTGTCTATCCAGCTTTTCACAACAGCAGGGGAAACCTGCCAATTGTCCCAGTTTGCTACAAAAATGTGGCACCTGGCTCACTCAATACATGCAAATTCTCCTCTCCCATTGCACAGGGAAGGATATGGACCGTTACCTAAATTACCAGTGTGAGAACAGCATGAAGCCATTAACAATCCCAGGACCCCAGGGAATGGCTGGAACTGTGTCAGGGGAGGATTAGGTTGGATATTAGGAAAAGGTTCTTCCCCAGAGAGTGGTTGGGCACTGAACAGGCTCCCCAGGGCAGTGGGCACAGCCCCAAGGCTGCCAGAGCTCAAGGAGTGTTTGGATGATGCTCTCAGGCACATGGTGTGACTCCTGGGGATGGTCCTGTGCAGGGCCAGGAGTTGGACTTGATGATCCTTGTGGGTCCCTTCCAACTCAGGGTATTCTGTGATTCAATCTAAGTGACTTTTGTGTAATTGCTGAATACTGAACATTGCTGGCACAAGTCAGAGGAAGTTTAATGTCTGAAGAGCTTCATCACACTAATATTTTGCCGACAGTAATTATCACCCTTATTAAGTACTAACTGAAGCATTGTGTTTATAGACACATACAAATTACTTGAACATTGACACAATAGGAGCAAAAGGAAGTTTAAACCTCCTAAAAACCATTTCAGGTTCCAATCATTTGAATAATCATGGACAATGATGTTTAAATAACTCCAGATATACATTGTTTTAGCTTAGAAAAATACACAGTATAACATATTGTACCATATACCTCATGCCTCCTGAGTGCTCTCCCTCCAAAGCCCCCTTCAGATGCTCTTTAGGGCAAGCCTTAAATCCCTTGGGATGCCCCTGTAGCATCCACTGCTCTCCCAGGCCCCATTCCTCATCACTCCAGCCCCACCATGGGACCACAACCAGGCTGCCACTCACAGACCATGTTCTGCCTCCCAGGAAAACCAGGATTTTGCTCAAGGTTTATAGATTCAATCAAACCTCCTCAAATAATTCCCATGGAAGATCTCTATATACATGAAGCTGAAGCCTTAATTTTTTAAGTTTGCTTTTCCCCTGCTGTACAGATTAAATACATAATTTGATTTCATCTCATTCAATTTTAAAACGATTAATCTTATAAAAACCCATATGAGTGGTCCCAGCTCGGTCCAGCTGGACAGGTACATCTCAATTCCAAAGTAGAGCCCCATTTCTGACCTGGATTTTCCCTCCCTCCATGTTAACAGGCACCAGAAGCACCGAGTCTTGTGCCCAAAATACTTCCCCAGTAGAAAGGAGAGGCAAAATCCAAGCCTCCAAAGGCATCAGAGTGCCCAAAAAGAAATACAGGTCTCCGTTTTCCTCTCCTGGCAAGTTGCCTCCTGCAATGTAGGCTGGATTTCCTTCTTTTAAAACCTGGGAACAATAAAAATGGGAGATAACTTGCAATCCTTAATGCTTTCCATCCTCTTTGCAAAATCTTTTTATAATGCTCAAATAGTTGGCTTCCAGTGATGATCTTATAATGATCCCAGGGAGTACTGAGAAACTGAGAGTAAATTCAAGTCAAATACATTTTAGAAAATTAATACAATATCATAGACCTTATATTGAATAATTTTCATTACAGGATATAATTCTCTTACTGGGGAAGAGCAATATCATGGTGATTGTTGATGTTGCCAGTGCTCTTTTGTATTTTTTTTTTTTTTAAATCTGCAATACTTAGGCATTAAATTGTGCCATTATAGTTGCTCGGCAACCATAACTTCTGCATCCCCACCTCCCATGGCTTTGTAGCAACAACAATCTTATGATAACAAGGGGATGGGTATCTTTTTTTTTCCAATCAAGATTCTCCTTGATATGCAAATTTATGCAACATTTTATGTATTATGGATGGAAAAAAATTAAAATAATTATTTCATTTGAGTAATGAGCCTTAAGTGTTGATTTTGGATTGCGAATTGCAGGAATGGACCTGCTGAAAATTTGATTCCAATAAACAGAGGAAATCCACTGGCATATAGTAAAACAATTATATTCTCCTCAGAACACATGCTATTTACATATTTCAACTGTGAGATACAAAACAGGAGTGGGGAGAGCATTCAGGGTTTGTGGTTTTGAGTTTTGGAGAAGAGCAAATGACTATTTAAGACAAAAGGAAAATGAATAAATAAAAAAATCCTAAGAAAAACAGATTCAAAGTAAATTCAGAACCTGCAGAGCAGGCCAAATTTAAGTTAATCTTCTCCAGAGAAACCTGATCCTCTGGGAGGATCTCCGGGAGTCAGAGCAGGAGAACACTTCAATATACAATCTCACTTTTTTTAGAGTCTGATAGAAATTTTGCCTCCTCCAGAGCATGAGGCAGATGGACCTGTGTGCTACACCTCCATAGAACAAAAAAAAAATCTCAGTTTTTAATAATTGCTTTTTTTCTTAGGACTCTTTGGACTGAAGAGGAATTTGCTTGTGGATGTGCTGTTTTACATCATCAAGACTTTCTTGAGAAGCCCCAGTCCTGAAGGGATTTCTACCTCTGAGACACCAATGTTTATATTTTCTCTCACTTAGGGGATTCCTGAATCCTTTGGAAGTAGCAATGGCAGAGCCAGTCAGTACAGAGTTCTGCTAAGGGACAGGGACGAAGCCCTGGGTGGCACAGCTACCACCATCACCCTGGTGGGCTCATCCCAACTCACATGTCCAGCTAAGTCTCAAATCCAGTCATCCATCACCAGGGAAGCCAGAAAATCAGGAACATGGCAGAGACCCTGCAGAATGGACTTTGAAGCTGAGGGAGAACATAAAATAAATACGAAGGGTGTTTCAAACTCTGTCCAAGAGACTTCTCCAGGTCGAGGTGTCCAGGAATCCCATCCACTGTCATTAAAAAGCATTTCTGATGCCTTCAGGCTTTTGTGCCTTCACTTTCTCCTCCATTGAAATCAGTGGGAGCAGCCCAGGGCATTGGCAGAAAAAATCTGAAGTACCTGTAGGTTAGATCTCATGTCCCATAAGGGCAAAAAACCCTACAGTGATTGAGGAAAATTAAATTATTTCCTTGAAAAAGTATTTTTCATTATTTTCAACGTTTTAGGTTTTTTTGTCTTCAGAATGGTCCCATACTCATAATACAGTTATTATTATTCTCATCCTTTGCCCAAATAGAATAAAGAAATAAAGAATTTATTAGACCATCCTGCAGAACATCAGTGGACCAAAATTATTCTCAGTTGTTTTAATTAAGGATAAAGCAAAATTATCTACATTTGTATTTCAATTACTAGAAGGAAAAAATCATTTGATATTGCACACTGAATCTGGATGAATCTGTTATGAAACAACACCTCTGAGTGATTTTAATTATTCAATGTAGCAAGTTTGATTCCTTTCATCTAGAATAGAATTTAACTTTTCCCACCAACCCCAAGTTAGGGTTTGGCTTAATTTTATCCTTTGACATCATTTTCTCATTCGATCCAGATTTCACCACCATAAACACAATTGAGTTTTTTTTGTTATCTGGGATTTAATGGAGAATTTATGTGGCAATACAGAAGAGGGAACTGCTCTGGAGATCAAAGAGGTAATTTTCCCTGTTTCATCTCTCCCTAATCAGGATATCCTCCAACTTCTGGAAAGCCTTGTAAGTGCTTGAATATCGTGTCTCTTTATTAAGCTACAAATACTCTAAATTGAGCCTCCTGCTTTGGGGATGCTGTTGTTGAGTGCTAAGACCCCCCTACCTGTACAACACAACCCACGACGCTCTGCTTGAGCTTAGATCAAACCAGGAACTGCACTTTTCTACTGCCCTGAGGCCACTGCAAAGAATTATCTGCCAACCAGCGTGACTATAAATAGAAAAATAAAGAAATCCATCCCAAACTCTTCAGAGAAAAGACTTTTTTGAGCAACAGAAAGGAAGCCCCTCACTGGCAGCAGCCTCCTGGTCCTCCACCAGGACATTGCTGGGCATCTTTCCCAGTCACCTGCAGGAAACCCTCCCGGGCCAAGCCCTCACCGCTTCGTGGGGCTGAAAGCATTTAAAAAAAAGTGCTTTAGTTCAGACGTGCCATCAGAAGTGGCAGTGCAGGGAAGCTGCCACATCACTGCAACACACTCAACACCTCCCCAAGGACCTCGTGGTCCGGGTTCCAAATATAATTAGGAGAAATTTCAAACACTGCTTTAGATTACGTATACAGTAACATGCAGTACTGACACAACTATAGAGAGTGTTTCTTAAAGTCTTTAATCATCAAGTCATATTTTGTCTTCTTTACATATAGGTCACTTCTTTGACAGAATAAATTATGATTAGCCTCTTAGTTTAAATGTAAAATTTAGCAGAACTATAGTGTCACTGCTCTCTGTGTTCTTCCTTTCAGTATTTCTCTTTCATTAAAACTGCCTTTGAAATCTTTTACCCTCTACTATATCTGAAGCCCAGGGAGGACACACTAATTTCTGAAACCCTGTCTGTGCTAAAGGAAAATGTGCAGGCTTAGACTCCCGCATCATTTTTTTCCTTTTTTTTTTTTTTGGATACCAAGATCACAGTGACTCTGGTGTAAAACAGGCAGGAAGCAGCCAGCCAGAATACGGGATGTGCTGGGAGATTTTCTGTGCAAACTATGCATTTTCTAAGAGCACATTCTTTAAACATCCAAGGAACAAGACCAAACAAAAACAACTATTTTTGTTAAGGCATAACTCTTTGCATTCCCAAAAATTTTAGATGCCATGTATGTGCATATATAAAATATTTGCTGTGAACAGAGGCAACTTATGAAATTCAACAGGCTCAGACCTTTTGAACATCATAAACTCCGCTGGCCAGGCTGATGTGTTCATGTATAATTTTCACTGCCTAGAGAAACCCTTTTTTTGCTCAATTCTCTTTGCTGCTCAGAAGTGTGCACAACTGCTCTGTGCACATCCCAAATGGTGCCACGCACCCACCCCACTGTGTGAGCACTCTGAGTGCTAAGGGAATGAAAGGGATGTGCCAACATCCCACCCGGGATCACCCTGGGACTCCAACGCTCACCCAAGCTGAGACAGCGCTTGGCTCGTGCTGCCACTCTAAACTCCATCCAAACTACCATGAATAAGCACTTTCCCACAGTGTTTTCACAAGGCCCTGGGCACACATTTAGAGGCACAGAATCATGGAATTCCAGAATGGTTTGGGGTGGAAGGGACCTTTAATATCATCTTATTCCACCGCCTGCCATGGGTAAGGACACCTTCCACCAGACCATGTTGCTTCAAACCCCGTTCAACCTGGCCTTGATTTGTTAAATCTGACACCAGCACCCAAGTAAAATATATAATAAAATAGAAAAAGAAATTAAAAATTAAAAGAAATCACAAGTGACCAAATATTTCATTGCTGGAAGCAGCTTCATCTACTCCTGTGGTGCTACTTGGAGCAACACCATGCCAGCAGTGAGAAGTGTCATAATAAAAAGAGTTAGACTTGCCAAGGCACTATTTCACTGGGCTGAAACATCTTATTACACAGCCAGAGAGATTGTTTAAGTGCTGAACAGTTTGCAAGTTGAATCTTTATAAATATGACTGCAAAAAGCAAAGAGTAGCTTAACCATAACAGTTAGGAACTGCTATCCCATGTCTGATAGAAAACTAAAATTGCATCAACGTATTATAAATATGAGGATTTAAAGCCTTCTGGAGAGGGTGAGGTCATAATGCTGTTGGACCAATACTATAAAACATGAAAGATTTCATTCTGCTGCCATAATTCTGCTACTCTGATGCCGGGTTTCCTTAAAAATATGCATCTGCATTGCAATGTTTAGAGATGCTCATGATTCTTCTTGATGTATTCTCCCCCAAATCAGAGGATTTCCTTTGGACAGTGGCTCATTTTCATCTGGGAAAACTAAAAAAAGGTTGCTACTTTGGAACAAGGACCCCTGTGATCCTCCACTTGGCAGGACAATTGAGCATCCGTGGGAAAACCGTGCCATGAATTTGAGCTGTCCATGGAAACTGGGAAATGTAATTCTAAATCCTTGACTCCACAGCACCTCAGAACCAGAACAGCATCACAGTAGGAAAAGCTGACTTGTGCTATATAGAATTGCAGATCTGCAGTTCCCACAAACCTCCTCTTTCACATCTCCTGCCTGTCTCCAATCCCCGTCCCAGAAACCCCCTCTCCAAGCAGGATTTCCAGTAAGCATAGGGTGTGCAGCCCTTGGGGCTCTAAGTCATTAATTCCGACCTCCCCTACGCCATAAAACCACAGTAGATCCCATAAAGCCCTTTAAGAAGTTTGGTGTCTAATTCCCATTATTCAAGGCCACAACACAGAACAAAAAGAAAAGCAATTAGGGACTGTAAATTCCCTCTTAAATGTCTTAGATAAGATTCTGAAACCTGTTCAGAATGACCAGATCCTGTGGGAAGACTTTTATCTTTTAGAGGTGCTCACACTGTATTTTGAGATGCAGAGCTGCTGGAACATGGCTCACTGTATAACAGAGCAAATCCAGCACTACGAAATTTTCCCTATCATGAAAAGATCACATTAGGAAAAGAGGTGGAGAACTTCTCCTCAAAAAAAGGCCAGAGGAAGAAATTTCCATTGTAAGTTCTATGGCAATTTGTAAATAAATATACCTAGTAACTAGTAATTAACATTTTATTAGATAAATGACTCTTGCTCACTAAATTACCATGCATAAATATGCCATTAATATGCAGCAGAACTTATAGTTCAAAGCTATCAGCAATGTAAACATATGTTCCCCCACTCCATCTCGCTGTACTCGTGTGTCTGTGCTCAAGGACTGCCATGAAATACAGTCATGATTTAGGGGGCTTCAAACTATGTGGGAAACCTCCTCTTTCATCTGAGCTTGACCTGATGATGGGATGAACTTGCTCCAGCCCACAAGAAGGCAGATCCATCATTGTGGAGCAGTGTTGCTTGTTGTTAATCAGCAGTGGGTAGAAAACCCTCATTTTCTGACTATTATAGAAATGTTGAGCTGTGTAGTGACTGAAGTGGAACAGAGATTTTCACAGACAGAGAGGAGCCTGCCTTCATCCCAGGAAGGACATGCACCTGTTGGAGAGACCAAAGGAGGCCACCAAGTTGATTAGAGGGATGGAGCACCTCTGCTATGAGGAAAGGCTGAGAGAACTGGGATTGTTCAGCCTGGAGAAGAGAAGGCTCTGGGGTCACCTAATTGTGGTGTTCCAGGACCTGAAGAAGTCGACAAGATGGAGAGAGGCTATTTACAAGGGCCTGGAGGGACAGGACAAGGGGGAATGGGTGCAAACTGAAATAGGGTAGGTTTAGATGGGATATTAGGGAGACATTCTTCCCCGCAACAAACTGCCCAGAGAAGCTGTGGCTGCCCCTTCCATTGAAGTGTCCAAGGCCAGGTTGGAAGGGGCTTGGAGCAACCTGGTCTAGTGGAAGGTGGCCCTGCCCATGGCAGGGGCTTGAATGAGATGATCTTTAAGGTCCCCTCCAAACAAAGCAGGGCTGTGCTCCACCCACATCCCAGATGGAGAGTTGAAGCAAGGCGAGATCAAGGGCTTTGCCCATGACCCCACGGGAGATGGTATCAGAGAGAGCAGTCCTTCAGCCATAACACTGTGCCTTGCTCTGAACAGGAATATGTGCTTAAGTTTTCCTTCAAAGAGATTTAAAACCACATGTGATTACCATTTGTTACCTTGAAATAGATGAAATTAATTTCCTTTCTATGTCATTTCTCCTCTGTCTTAGAAATCCCTTTTCCAGGAAATAAACAGCAGTGCTGAATGTTTGGCTTTTATCCTGCTGTCAGGCTCTCCAAATACTTGGCTCCCAGGAATTTCTATTAGTACATAAAATATGACACATGTGAGAAAAGGTTAACCCAGACACCTTACAGTGCAGCTCTTGATTAATTCTAATTTCAGAACAGAACAAAACACAGCCAGTGGTATTAGGGTGACAACCAGAGAGCAGGAAGCACTGGGGATCAGGAAGACAGAACTTTCCTTGGAAAGAGCATTTTTATTTTCCTACACTCTTAGACACAAAGTTGAAAGCAACTTCAATTTCTTCAGGAGCAAACCTGCATCTATTCAGATCAAATCTGTGTCCATCCTGGCTGAAAGGTCCCAGGAGCCATGATAATTTTGGGATGGATACTAGCCCAACAGCTCTTCATCCCAGCCAGGCAAGGGAGCCTCAATGTTTCCCCTCTGCTTGTAGCCCCCCTGATCCTCCCCCAAAGCAAGTGCTCACCTGGGCATGGATGAGCAGTCAATCAGCTGCCACTCTTTCATATCCCTTAAACACCTTAATAGCTCATTAGAGGTCAAAGAAATCATGACTTGCCTGTTCCTTCCCCTGGCAAGTCCCACCTGCAGCCCTTTACCTGGCAAACATAAGGGCACTGAGGAGCCACTTGCTGCTTTTCACTTCTGATTTAAATACATAGTAGAACCAAAATGTGTATTTTATTGTTTCCTTGGGCCATGATTAACCTTCTCATCCACTACCACTGATATTGGCTGACAGGAGATTTTGGCAACTAATTCCCCATCAGGCAGAGAACAAACATTGCCCTGTAGTTCAAAGCTGCCTCTGCCTCTTCTCCAGGCACCTGTGGAGCGCCCAACATCATTTGTTAAATGTTCTAAAAGGTATTAATTGTGAGTATAGAACTTTTTGGTTAAAATATCAGCCACTGAATCATTCAATATCCTTCCCATTGACACAGTACACAAGGACACTCACTTTTGCTGCCACAATTTTGATATTGCCTAGAGGTGCTGTACTGAAAAATTAACCATAAAAATCTCACAAGAACTTGCTTTTCAGGAATAGGGGGGATAAAACCCCACCCACTAGAAGTTGTCTGTGTGCTTTTTCAAACTAAATAGAAATTTTTTAAGTATGTGCTATGTACAAACAACATAAAATGCATGTTTCTGGGTAGATGTTTTCCATAACAATGCTCCAAGAAATTGCATAAATCTCAGATATATCCCTGGTTTTATAGAGTTGCCCACAGAGACAGACACCAACAGCACTATTAAGTATCAAGAAAGTACCAGGCTTGTTACAGGAGCTTTATGAGAGCCAAGGATCAAATATTTTTTCACAGTTTTATGTGGATAGTTTCATGAAAATTGATCAGGTCTAAAAAGTCACAGTCCAAATGAAGCTAAGGTTAAAGATAATTTATACATGATATTCCTAATTTTATTCTGAGCCCTTTTATTACTATGTAGGCCTTTATGACTTTAAAGAAAATGTCAGTGGCAGCAAATGACATTGTACTGAATAATCTAGTTATGAGGGAAAAGACATTTAAAACTATTCCGTATCAGCTTTGCTCTGTTCTGCTGAACTTACAGTTTTATCCCACACAGCCGGGCAAAACTCCTCTCTGGATTTTTAAATCCTCTTCACGGTTGCTTTACAAACCAATGTTTCTTCTTCTCTTTTTAATTCTTTGAAAAATTGTGGTTTTCCCCTTTTTTCTAAGGAATTAGGGGGAATTCTGTTATGGCCTCACATGCCCAGGGGTGTATCACCATGTGTGTTGCTGTCTCGGGGTCCAACCCAGCCCTGAATGTTTGGGACTAGGGAAAATTTGCTCAGATCCTGATATTTGTGCTTCTTCCCTGTCCTTGAGAGCAGTGACTGTGTCAGATCAGCTCCAGAGCAGATAACAGCAATTGGAGACACATTCCTGCTGCTCTTTAATTGGACAGACAAGACATTTCCTTAAATCACTGTCTGTACAACACTGGGAATGGGGATAGATTTGAAGGGCAGCTTTGGCCCTTCCTTGGAGCATCCCACTTTCCAGGTTGAAGGATTTGTTCCCAGCTCTCCCAAATTTGGAGATTTAGCCAGTCTCCAAATGTGAAAAGACTGCAAAAGTTTAGAGGTATTTAGTGTTCTTACAGAGACATCTCTCTCTTGACAGCAACATTTCCATTTTTTCCTTTCTCCAACCAGAAAAAATGGCAGTGCTGCAGAGTGATATATCAGGCAGATGCTGACACCCCTCTGAAGCCACCTTGTGATGCACAGAGCAAGTCTGGAGGGTCACCTTTTCCCATGGAGGTTCCCAGGAAATTCCTGGAGGAGTGACCAAACCACAGCTCTCTCCAAGACAAGATCTCCTCATGGTGGGACAACCTGCCGTGGGGTGAGAGTCCCAGCAAATGGCCAGACGTGCTCCCAAATACTTTGGACACTTAAAATTATTGAGATGAGCTAAAACTACCTAAAATCCTTCAGATGAATCTCTGAATATTTAGAAATCTCAATACAAACTATGTTGCTTGAAGTATTTTGCTTTTGATGTAACAGGAGGATGAGCATTAATCTGGCACAGGTACAGTCTTTTAATTGTTATAAATGAAGCTCATATATAAATATCAGTCAATGTGTGATTTACTGGAAGGAAACAGTTTTAATAAATTAAAATAGAGTATTTTCATAAAACTTTTTGGGACTGTATTTAAATTGCTTAAAAAACTTTGGCGAAAAACAACTTGTCTTTTTGTGTGTGCATGTGATTTCTTGCACAGGGAAAGAAATTAGAGTTCTTATCATTAACAGTCTTCCCAAATCCTGCCACTGTCTGAATCAACACTACCCCTGGTTTTCCAGATGCTTTTTTGAAAGGCAACTGTTATTGCATGTCATAATTGTGTTCATAGCTGAGTAAACACCTTCACAGGTGCAAAAAGATCCGAAAGCTGCAAGAGTTGTAAGGCTGAAAAAGCAGAAATTTTATAGCCTTGTCATGGACAAAGGAGGTGTAGAAATGAAATACAATATTTTCCTCTGTCTGAAGTGTAACACTTGATTAGCCTGAAAAGCAGAGAGAGTCGTGTGGCTGTGCACGGGATTTAATCAAAAACGTGGCTTTGTTTGAAAAGTGATTAGGTAAAAATGTCATTGATTTCCAAAGCAAATCTGCTCACTGAGGATTTCAGAGCCATAGACTCCTTTCTCTTCATAATATTTATATTTTAACTGTTTTTCAGCAGTGGACAATTTAGCTATCACAGTAAAATAAGAGAAGAAATTGTTATGACAGGTGGTTTTTTGTAAGTGCAAAGTCAATTTCTGGCTGCAGGATTTGGCTCTCCCTGTTTTCTTTGAGCACTTCTATCTTTCCTTAATAAAACTTTTAAGCAAAAATCAGTCCCATGAAGCAAACTTCTCTTAGGTCAACTAAGTCTTATCTGAGAAGAAAAAGGATAAAAGGAAAAAAAAAATGGATACAGGAGTGCAAGAATTGCCCACAGAAGCTGTGGCTGCCCCATCCCTGGAAGAGTCAAAAGCCAGGTTGGACAGGACTTGGAGCAACCTGGGATAATGGAAGGTGTCCCTGCCCATGGCAGTGTGGCTCAGGGAGGGAATGGCTACAGTGAAGCTCCTTCCTGACTCCAGTTTTTTGCTGTTTTGGTCAAGTAAATAAATTAAAATGCAAATTTAATTGAATATATATGTTACGCTATGAGTGTTTTTTTCCTAAAGAAATGGATCTACCTTCTGAAGTATCTTTAAAAAGAAAGTAATTTCCTAGTTACTATAATTAGTATTATAATATAATTAGTGATATTCTCAGAAATTGCCTAAGTATAATAAATATATATTAACCTCCTCATTATTATTCAGTTATTTCATCCAAGTATTGTTCAGATGAGCAAATGTTTCATAAAACTTGTTCCATAATGTTGAAGAAATTATCAAATCCCCCTTTAACTGAACAGGATCTTTTAATATGATTTTTAATGAGACAGAAGATATCACGGAAACCCTGGAAGAGTCCTGCAGAGATGTTATTGATCTTTGGAGTTAGATCACCTTAATGATTATCTTTCATAGCAGCTGGAATATTTTGTTCTTGTCTAGTAGAAAGACACATCTGAAGGTTAAATAAAGTGGGATGGAGCAAAATTTTGTCAGAAGTTTATAAATCTGTCACATGAAGGAGGAAGGGAAGATTATTTGCTGCAGTATTCCTCTTCTTGCCACTGTTCCCAAACACCAAGGAGCACATGCCCAGGGTCTATGGTCACAAATTAGGGCAAAAATCAGATCAGTTCATGCAGCAGGAGCTGGAGTAAATGTGGTACTTGGATAGGTAATAAAATTTATCTGTGGAAACACCTTGGAAACAGGGATGGGGCAGCCACAGCTTCTTTGGGCAAACTGCCAGGGCCTCACCACCCTCACAGGGAAGAATTTCTCCCAAATATCCCATCTAAACCTGAACTCCTCCTATTTGAAGTGATTGTAGGCTTCCAAATTCATCTTGTACCCCGATTTTGCACTTTTAGAAGCACAGCATCCTTCACTACATCTCGGCATCAAGGAGATTTTCCTTTATCATGTCAGAGCCTGCCAAAGCCTCCCGGTGCCTCTCCAGTGCCCAGGGCACACCGAGCATCCTCACAAACAACTGATTTGATCTTTTTTTGAGCCGGACTTCATTGGAATCATGTTATCAATTCTTGCTCGGGATCCTTGAGGGTATTTTGCAAAGAAATCAGCATGTGTGGTTTCATAATGATGTTCCACATTTTCATTCGGAAAACCAGTGCGTGCTCACTGCAGAGGGAGGGAAGTGCCGCCAGAGGTTTTATGCTGAAGTCTAACCTTCCTTAACCTTTTTTTCTTTTTTTAATGTCTCCCAGTATTGACAAGGCCTTTAATTTGTGATCCAAGGCTGTACCACTTCTCAAGATTAAGCTGCTGTGCTGCGTTAAGGAGCAGTACCTGGTGGCTGGGGAGGACGGATCTGCAGGCAGGTCTCACCTGCTTCCCAACACACCCAGGCATGGGGCAGATGGATTCAAGGGCAGCTCTTCCTTACTTCCTCAGCATCCAGGCACAGGCATAGTGGCAAATCAGTACATTATAATTCACCTGGCAGATAAATTTATTGGGAAAAAGACCCAAAGCACCAGGAGCAGAATTAGGATAAATATACTGGGGTGGGAAGGGGCTCTAACTGTTCTCCTGCTCCTGGTGTTGGGGGGTCACAGCACCAAGCCTGCCAGAGTTCAAGGAGCATTTGGATGATACTCATCCCATGGTGTGACTCTTGGTCATGGTCCTCTACAGGGCTGAGGGTTGGACTCGATGATCCTTGTGGGTCCCTTCCAACTCAGCATATTCTGTGATTCTGTGATTCTGTGATTCTGTGATTCTGTGACATGGGGTGCACTGATCATCCTTCCCGCTCTTCCCCGCACAGCAGCTTCTACACAGTCCATGGGTAAGACACAGCCCTGTGGGACAGCCCTCACCCAGCCCAGCATCAATCCCAGGGACTTCATCTGCAACCCCTCACCAGGCACGGCTGCAAACACAACTGAACAGACTTTGGTTCTCCTCCTCCAGCGGGATGAACGAACCCCAGGGTGCTCCCAGATGAGATGGCACTTGCTGGGTTGCTCCGCAGAGCAGCTGCTCACCTGGGATCACGGAGCTGCTGGACAACAGGACAACACTGTCCAGGGCTGTGTGGGCACCGGCGCTGCAAGGAGGGGACCAGGAGTGGGGTGAGGAGGGACCAGGAGTGGGGTGAGGAGGGACCAGGAGTGGGGCCAGGGGGGGACTTATGGGAGCTCTGTGCCGCTCCAGGATGCTGCACCACTGGAGCATCCCTCCAGTGGCCCTTTAAGCCAGATTGAAAGATGCTCTGCACTGCCAGGCTGACAAAAAAGCGGCATTAGCCGAGCTGTGAAACTGGCTCTGGATGTTTAATGTCTCTCAATGGCTGGGGTGGGATAGCACGGTATCAACTGAAAGTCAAGCAGCTGAATCCTTGTGCACTGCTTTGAAAAATTAGGGGCATTTATAATGTCTAATATGTTGCAAGCCAGGATGATTTAACAGATGGTTTAAAAAGAAAATCAGCATGTCAGGCAAGGCCCGTTGTGTTGCTCTCTGTAGATTTCTGTAGAATGGGAGAGTGATAAAAAATGTTTTTCTTCTCTATTTCAATAGTGAAAGATGTTAAAACTTGAAACCTTGGGGGAAATTGCTTAATTACCCTCGTGGTGTCACTGGTCCAGAGCAGTGGGAAATTTTAATTCCCTGCAGAAAGGGGTCAAATAGGGAACAACCAGGACACTTTTTAAACTCTTGTTAATGCCTCATAACCTTTAATGAATAATTTTCAGTAGCACGGCCAAGCCAACCTCACACAAAAGACATATTTACCTCTTGATGGCTTCGCCTCAATTCTCTGCACAAAGAGAAAAATATCAACAACATATTTGCTTCCATGCAGACAGAATACATGATAGGAAATTTGGCTTTTTAAATGCCTGTGCTCCTATTAGACAATGATTTATAATTTCTATAGAATTTTAAATTTAATGTGCAAAAGCAAGTTAACTTTTGTTATACAAGTACGATAAGAATGGATATCCTTATATCATGCATTCAACAATTACACAGTATTTTTATTTTAGAAAGAAGAGTTAATATTTAAAGTTGCCCTTTAATACTCATTTGGAAGCACTGATTGAATAATAAGCCAAGCAGCTCAGTGTATCACATCTCTATTAAATTCTCTTGCCTTTTTTAAGATTAAAAAAAAAAAAACAAACTTTTTTCTTCCTCTAAATGCAAATCTTTCTGTGTAACACTGTGCCTAATCTACTACAACTAATTAATCTGTTTGAGCTGATGAAATGTTACCTCTGCATTTTTTGTTCCTTGTATACAATTATTGTAACAGTGGTGAATAAATCAATATTCCCAATCCAACTGTAAAAAACAATCAAGAAAAGCAGTGCTTCTCAGGGAAAAAACACCAAATAATATTTATTAACTCTGTCTCAATCCACAGCAGAGCCTAATACCATTCAAGCATTTTCTGCAAGTGTAATAAGCAAACTCAAATACATGATGAAAGTGGCACATGCCAATAATTTCACCATTTTACACTGCAGAGTAATTGAAGGATTTAATGAGAAACAAACCAATAAAAATAAATAGACCATGCGAGAGGAGGAGAAACTGATCTAAAATGGAAGTTGCTCCATTGTGAGTTTTCGGGGGGTTTTTGCATGGTTTGACCGGGAAAAAAAATGGTGTTGGGATGATTGGCTCTTTATTTCTACTTATTTTACATTTTGCAGTTTGATTTCTAAAGAGGAAAAAAGCCACTTGTTCTATGTAGATTCGATTCTGCATCAAGATGCTCTTCCTTTGCTGCCACTTCCCACAGAGCCGTTATTTTCCCTCGGAATTCTATGATGAATTATATCTTTCTGCCTGAAGTTAGAAACTGTTTCTGTTGTATTGGTATTTATAAATAACTCCAAGCAGCCCAGCCTTTTAAATAATGGCACTGAGTCCTCCTGCTTTTAGAAATGTCCATAAATCACCGTCCTCATGAAAGGAATTCTGATTACAAACAAACTCCTTTGTCTCAGCAGTGCCCCTAAATTTTGGCCGTGTACAAACGTCTCACTGAGCGATGCCACCGGCACCCAAGTCGATACAGAGCAGGGACATGCTTGGACACAAAGAACATTTTGGCCTTACATCTTTTTGACGTACCCCAGAGCTGGATCAAGCTTTCAATCGGTCTGACCTACCAAAAATCTCACAAACAGATTATGTTTTTTCTTGAAAAACAGACTTAAACTGACAAATTTCAACCTCTACCTCAGTCCCCATAAGGTTTGTACCACAGTGACAAAGCTGAGGGTGGCAGAACCACTCCCAACCAGGATTTTGGTACGGCACGGGATCAGAGGGGTCCCAACCAAGCCTCCTGTGAGGAGGGTTTCAGACTCAAAAATAATACCCCAAAATCCTTGAGGAATTAAGGTAAACATAGACATGGTCCGTAAAGGCCAATGAGTGAATCATTTGTCCCTTTTTTGTCCCCACTTGAAATAAAGATATATAAAATCTGTGTTCCTTTTTGAGGAAAGCTAAATTCCTGAGAAATGTGGACCAGAACAGGCTCCTCACTTGCTGAGAGCCTGAGCCAGGCAAAGCCCAGCCTGCTAAAGCTGTACGTTGAGAGCAATCATTCTAAATATCGAGCACTGTACACCTGGTAAAAGAAACAATAAAACATAATCTCATCTCTAAAGGGGATTATTTTCAGCTGCGTTGTTTTGATGTTTTTTCCTTGTATGCACAATTGAAAACACTGACTTGTAATAAGTTATTGCTTTGTGTGGTGCTTTGGGAAAGAGGGAGAGGGCAGGTTCAAAGACCAAGTGCAGAGAGGGCTCTCCCTGGACAGCTGAGGGCCAATCTCAGTGTACAGGTCAGCGACCCTTTTATAAAACCTTTGAAGTGCTTTCTTGAAGAGTATTGACTGCCCAAAGCCTTTTATTTCATATCAAGTTCAAATGTAATGTCTTTATGAGCATAATGCAGGAATCAATGAATTAGGACATTCAGATTATTTAGATGGAGCTCAGAGTGTGCAAAATTCACCAAGGCATCATTTAAACCACCAACAGCCTCAGGTGAATGTTGTATCCCACTGTATTGTTTACCTGACGAGCATTTTACAAAACAGGGCCTACTAACAAAATATTTTCTATATCTTTGCTTGTCAAGATGACAAGTTTTGCCTACATAGTGCCACAGGAATGAATGTTTTCTCTGCCTTGGTTAGAAGGAGGCTGGAAGAGTTAGAAATCCCATTTTCCTCTGTCTTCACACTAGCAAACATAAATAATAATAATGATTCTGATGATGATAATAATAATAAATTATATTATAATATAATTGAAATGCTTTGCTGAAGAGTATTGACTGTCCAAAGCCTTTTATTTCATATCAAGTTCAAATGTAATGTCTTTATGAGCATAAAGCACAAATCAATGAATTAGGACATTCAGATTATTTATAACATAATTTATTATTGTTGATGATGGTGTTGTTATTGTTGTTATTATTATTATTACTACTATTATTACTATTACTTCAGTAGTGTGGAGGACATGGACTCTTTTATATTCTTTTCTTATAGAGCCCATAAAAAATCCTCCCACCCCATAAATCTGGCAGTATCTCTTCTTGCAGCAAATTTACTTCTTACTACAAGTAGAGTTTAGTCTGTTACTTTCCACAGAAATGGCAGAAATAGAAATTTCAGGTTTTTATTTGCAATTTCTATTTTCCATTTTCAGTTTTCATTTCCTCTTACTTCTGCCTGATGGACACCATATATCTATTCCATCCATGACAACAAGCACCCATCCCAGCTCCCATCAGAGAGCCAAACCACCTCATATCCCAGAAACTGTGGGGATGCCGTGCTGGTCCCCAAGATCCACCACTCCAGATCAAACTTTTTTTGCTTGTCTCCCATTTTCCTGTCCTCCTTCTCATGTGGCCCTGGGCTCTGCAGCTGCTGCAAGAGACAAAATTCCACCCCAAAACTCCCTGATTCTGGACATCCAGGGCAAAATAAAACTGTTTAGAGAAGATGGATTGTAGAATCAGAAATTATTACGGTACAGCACAAGGTCAGTTGTACTTTCAGTGCCAACAAGTTATAAAGGTCTCACATTTTTGGCAGGAACACTTTACTAGTAAAACACAAACCATCGTGTCAGGAGCTTTAGTGTTTCTGCAATATTTTAATGGTCCTTACTCAAGGACTAGACTGGCTGTGTGTCCATGGTTTTGCTTCTTGTGCTAAGTGTTTATTTTTCACTCTCCCAATGGGGGGAAAGAAGAACTCAAATCACTCTTATGTCAAATTCATGGATGCATAAATGTGTGAGATGCAAGAATTGAGTGTTATTCTCACTCTCGTTGTGACTTCTGGCAGGGAGAGGGTGGCAGGGAGAGCCAGGCTGCAGGTTTCAACCTTTGACACACCTTGGGCTTGGACTTTTCAGTTCTGGCATCCTCAGCCTTGCTTTTCCTCTTTTTCCAGCTGGTTTCCACAGAGCCCAGACTGAGGAATGGCTAATCCCACCGCAGACTCCAACCCTTTCAACATGGAGAGGGAAATTTTTTTGTTCTGGTGCAAAACTCTGGGAAAACTTGTCCCAGGAACCAGGGGAGCAGAGACAGCATATTCCTGAGCAGCGCTTTCCATAATCTTATTTCTTGAGCAGGGAGGTTGGACCAGGTGACCCACTGTTGTCCCTTCCAACCTTTCCCATTTTAAGATCCTGGGATTCTTCATTCCTTGGCAGGCAAAAATTTAATGCATTTGCACATAGAAACTGGGAATATTTGTGTTTGCCATAGATGCTGCAACTGCCTCTCAAGATACGAAACATCCAAGTGGAAAACTCTGGCCAAGGATCCACCAGGACAGGAGAACTAATGACAGTGGTGACAGGAGGTCCAATGTCACTCAGAAACTTTCAGGCTTGTTATAACATGATCTTACCATGCTCCACCAATGACATTAGCAGAAAAGTCAAAGTAGCAAAGAAAAGCCATTAAAATCTTGCTAATTCTAGTATATTCATTAATTTTGCTATAACTGGTGCTCTTCACCACCATTTCAGAGCTCCAATCACAAGTATTTCAGTGTTGGTAAGGACTGGACTCACCCCATCAATAACTAAACAAGTCATTCCCAAAAAGCTGGGAGAGATGCCTGTGAGCAGAGTAGCTCCTGCAGAAAGGGTGAGACTTCAGGCAAAAACTGGCTGAAACCTCCAAAGTAACACCTACCCCAGCTCACCTCTCAACATCTCCCATGGGACACTTCTCAGCCCTTTTCTGAGCACCCACCAATGCTCCTCACACCCCAGAAAGCTCCAAAACCAGCAAATCAGAGTTCAAAAGAGAGGAATTTCTGGAGATGGACCGTAAAAATCCAGTGCTGTCCTTCCCCAGCACTGCTGGTGGTGCCAGTGGGTTTCCCAAACTCTGGTTTCCCAAACCAGAGGAATCTGGCAGAGTGCTACAGGAGTATTGCACATTTGTTATCCTACAATTCACCCTATGATCAGCTTGCCAGTTTATATTTTTTGTTCCACAAGGTGTATTCTTATTGTGAGGCTCCAACAGAAAATTTATGGAGTTTTCAGGTTGTCTATATAAATAAATATAAAGAATAATAGAATATTCACACCGTGGAAGTTCACACTGTGTTCCAGTCTGGCGTTTGCTTGTTTTTTTATCAATGGAAATTATAAGGGAGACATTTCCACTTCCTTAGCTGTCAGCTAATCCATGTAAATTCCTGCAATTATGAGGGAAAAAAGAAGTGTCCCTTCATTACCTATCAGAATTTCATTTCTGGCCTCGACTGCATCCTCATATAAACCTTTCTCAGGGATGCCAGGACAAAATAAGTGGCTGTATCTCTGGAATGCTCATTTTCCAGTCATTCTGAGGAAGATTGGTGGGTTCCAGTGTAATTAGTCTTTTTTAATGAAATGGACCCTGGATATATTCCACTGCGGAGCTTCAATAATAGAATTTAAGTGAAAGTAATTTCAAAGTGCAACAGTAGTTTACATATTAGTTATTGTATAAAGAAAAAAAAAACCTGCTCTGCTGTTCCAGGTTAAATGCAATTAACATCCAGGCCTTCTGCAAGACTCCTGGGAGGGAATGATTGGTTTGGCAGGTTATTTCTCAGATTTTGATAAAAAGAAAAAGAAACCCCCCATTATTTTCTCTCCACACCCTTGCTGAAAATCTTACAGCACTCTCTAGATTCAAGACCTCAAAGCAACTTAGTAGAACATAGACATAACTCCAGAATTTGGACTAATTAATTGTGCTCAGAAGCACAATTACCACGTGAGCTGCTACCTGTAGAATATTGCAGATAAATAACATTTTGCAAGCCCAAGGAGATGTCAGTTCCTTTCTGGAATTGACCCTGGGCAGGTTTTGCAGTTTGGTTTTGGGAAAACGCAATATCCAGAACCCTGATGTGGAAACAAACATTGTGGTAATAACAGAAAAACATATTCATTATATTCCCTTACTTCATACAGCTGTATCCTATATCCAAAGAAAACTGTGGCTTTATGAGAAATGTAGAAAGAATTATTTCAGACTTTTGTAAGACTGTTCAAATTAAGAAGAAGGATTTTTTCATTTTATTATTATTATTATCTTTCTTTGTCCCTGGTAAGCACATTTTTTAAACAGTTTTTTTTTTCTCATTTGAAAAGTCAAATCTTTCACTCCCAATTGTTTCTACACATTCTATGGTTATCTAGGAACAAAATCTAACCCTCACAGCATCTATTAGCTGGTTTGATGGGGTCTCATTGCGAAGGACCTCACAGAAAGTTGCTCATTCTTAGTTACATAGGAATGCTTAGACCAAATCCCACAATTTTAATGTTTCTGTGGGGTGGAAAACAGATTTGATTTAAGCCAAACAAAACACTCTGGCTGGTCTAGGTTGTTTTTATTGCTTTCGGACACTTTCTGCAATGTAAATGGTCCTTCACATGCTGTTAAACACAACCTCTGGCTCGGGAAGTCCCTGAGATGCAGATTTCTAGAGACAGGAAAACAGACAAGGAAAATCTCTCTGTGTGTCTCCTCTTCCCTATATTCATAGAATCCCAGAATGGTTTGGGTTGGAAGGGACTTTAAAGCCCATCCCATTCCACCCCCTGCCATGGGCAGGGACACCTTCCACTATCCCAGGTTGCTCCAAGCCCCGTCCAACCTGGCCTTGGACACTTCCAGGGATTGATTTATCCTTATCCCCTGGCATATTGGGCCAGGTGAATTATTAATACAGCCCACAGCTATTCCTGCAGTACAGCCAGAGCATTTTACCTTTAGGAAATTGCAGCATAATTGTGTTTAAAACCTACTAAAGTTAATAGAAATATTCTCATTGACTTCAGTGAGCTCTGGACTCTCTCAGATGTGTATTTTCACCTTGACCTTCACTCAGCATCAAAAATTTAGATTTCTAGTGAAAGTTAGTCATCTAAAACATAAAGAGAAGTAGATAATTCCGCAGGACAATTAATTTCATCTTTAAAGAAGTGGCCAAAATATCTTCTTCCCCTCATCAACGACAGAAATATCTTGGAATTGAAGCCTAAAATAGATACCCAGCTCTTAGAAGGCTGCAATAAATGAGCTGGCTCCCAACCCTAGTGACACAGTGGGGGGTAGTAATGACAAAGTGAACTTTATCAGCCCAAAAATAAAAAGAATAAATGTCAAAAGGGAGAAACAAGGTTCATACAGACCAGAAAAGGCCAGGTTAGAAACATCAAATGTAGCATTTGTGTTTGGAGCAGTTTGAGGTGCAGTGTAAGTTATTCCAGGCCTTCAGCTTACTTCATCCTTGTTTTTGGAAAACGTGTGAAGTTGGATTTCTTTACCTTTTAGTGCCTGGACAGCAGGACAGGGATAGTTTTGACCTTCACATTGGACATGGCTACCACAAACCCATTTCCCACGTTCTGCTGTCCTCATCCAAAACCTCCATATGTCACCACTGCTGCTTTTCCTCAGGAAATACTAATCATTGGATTGTTTATTTTGCTGCTATGAGTGTGTTTTGCTACAAGAAATTACACTTAATTATGTTATAATATTTTCAGAACTGTTAATGTTAATATTAATGCGTCGAAAATTATTTTTACTTAATTTTTACTGGGTGTTCTTGTATAATTGATAGGGAATTTGTTATTAAATCTTTTATTTGACTGATTACTTAATCATTCCCACATGGTTATTGAAGACAATCTTACATATAATTAATTTCACTAATAGAGACTCCCCATGTTTTCCTTCCTAGGCCAGTGTCTGCATGGTTATCATGTAATTTAAGGCTTTCCTGGGGCAGCTTTAAATTATGCACATATTTGTATTAATTATATATGGCCAGATCCTGCTACCTTGTATATGATGGCAAACACCTCCTTCTATAAGAAGCTCCTCTGAAACCAATGGATTTCCTTGCCATGGGATCCATGGGATAAAAAGTGATGGAAAACGAGGGCAAAGCTGAAGAGAGAAAGAATTGAAGTTTGGTGCTTTCATTTGGGCTCCCCAGGTATCTCCTGCCACCCCTTTCATCCTGGCTAATCCAAACAAAAAGGTTCATCCCACTGTTTTGGGATCAGAAATATGAGAGCACAGGGAGCACTTGGACACAGGGAAGGGAGCAAGTTCCTCTCCCACCTATGAAATGCAAAGAAACGGGGCAAACGAGCAGCAACAAAGGACCACGGGCCATGTGTGCAAACAGGGAGCAAATGATGTTCAATGTCATGAGGAAGCACGGAGTTATCCATCAGGTGACGTGCCAAATCCCTGACAAGATGCTAAGTAATGCACCTGATGCCAATTATTGACTCCCAATGACAAATTGGTTTTGCATATTGCATATTTTCCACCAGACTGGAGCACAGAGGCAGTTGAAGTAATCACTGACTACACCACTGCACTTGAGAGGGGAGATGGAAAGAGCATGTGAGAGGCAAGTCCCCAGGAATTAACATGAGCAGCATGGCCCTGGCCAGCTGTAATTTGCATTCTGATGACAGCAGCAGCAGGCTCTGCAAAATCTCAGGCCTCCACCAAACCCAGGAATCCAGCACTGGCTCCACAGCAAGGCTGCCTGGGCATCCCCAGGGAGCTCCCCCAGGAGTAGCAGGGAGGGCAACAAAGGCTCAGGGAGCAGAGCAGGGACACCATCTCACCTGCCCGTGGTTGTCCCCAACTCTGAAAGCTGCCTGAGCCCACAGGACCCTCCACCTGGTGCTTCACGTGCTACCAATCCATTTCTATGCTTTTTTCGTGCATACCTATCAAATGCAGTAACCTCAGTGATGCTCAGGGATGCTGATCCTGTTTCAAGAGCTCTCCAGTCTGGTTTAAAGCTTCTCTTCAATGAGACATGATACTTGCTAATATCCCTTTAAAGGTCTTGCTGAAATTCCTCCTCCTGAGAACTCTCTTGGCCACAGCAAAATTCACTCTTGGTGCTCATGATACACAGCACCCTCCTAGGAACTGGCTGTGGTCAACTTGTCCAAGTGATTGAGTTCCTGAAACCCAAACCAAGCTTTAAACAGGGCTACAAAGCCACAGCCAAGATGGTTTTCTCCTGCCTTCCATCCTTCTTCCCAAACCTGCTCACCAAACTTGTGAAGTTGTAGCAACATGGGGGTCAGTCTCTTCTCCCAAGCAGCAAGTGACAGAACAAGGGGAAACAGCCTCCAGATGTGCCAGGGGAGGTTTAGATTAGAGATTAGGGAAAAATTTCTTCATGGAAAAGGTTGTCCAGCTCTAGCACAGGCTGCCCAGGGCAGTGGTGGAGGCACCATCCCTGAAGGGGTTTAAAAACCATGTGGATGTTGTACTTGGGACAGGGGTTAGTGGTGGCCTTGGCACTGCTGGGGGAATGATTGGACTGGATGATCTTAGAGGGCTTTTCCAACCCAAACATTTCTGCCTAAACATGGTCAGGGTTGAGCAAAGCCCAAGCTGCTCAACATGACCCCTCTCTTCTCACTGAATCAAGGGGATGGGGCACAGGGCTCAAGCTAAGCAGGAACTCAACTCTTTGCAGCATCAGTGCCATAGCAAGAACTTCTAAAATCAATTTATTCATGGGCACCTGAGTGGAGCACGAGCTGCATACAAAACAGTGGCCACAATAAGTTCATTTAAAGTGGAGACTCTTCCCAGCTAACATTTTAAGCTGCCCTCAAGCAATTCTCTGCCATGCAGCAGTATTTCTGAAAAAAAAGGTCTTATGAACCCAACTCTGCACAAAATTTCCAAAACAAGCAGGGACTGTGTTTGGTACTTGTGGAGGATGAAATGTTTTATTCCCCAGGGACTGAGAACTGAGAGGACAGTTTAGCTGTTAGACTTAAAAAGTAAAATCCATCATTAACATGATATTTTCAGTGGTTTTCTGTTTTTATTAATTTAGGGGACTCCAGTGGGCAGAGATTTTTGAAGTTGAGGTCTGTGAGAGTCTCTTTCATCCCATCACTCAAAATCTCAAACCCAACAAGGCAGCATCATGCCCCCTC
The DNA here is from genome assembly GCF_003945595.2 of Pipra filicauda. NCBI lineage: Eukaryota > Metazoa > Chordata > Aves > Passeriformes > Pipridae > Pipra > Pipra filicauda. Next base: position 1,756,190 of record NW_024103996.1, on the reverse strand, counting down.
CACCCAGCCCACAGCTAATGTGGGCGATAACCACTGTTTCTCCCCACACACTATTTAAATTCTAAGACACTGACAAACTATAACTCACAGGGAACAATTTTAAATTATTATTATTCAATGGCTTGTAAACTGTATCTCATCATTAAACAGAATAATAAATAAAAATAATGACTAGCTTTCAAACCAGCAATGTAAAGAACACACTTTGCTGCTGAAAAGTTGGTTCATTTTACTAGGTTTTAATTACAGCAAAATCCACTTTTTAATTGTTAGGTTTAGGAAATGGCATTTTGAGCTAGGAACTGGAGAAAAATCCTTATTCTGCAGTACCTCTGTTGCCATATAGACCAAGATACAGGTTGCTGAACTAAAATATAACCCCACAGATACCAGTACTAAAACCTTGCTCAGAGCTACACATCCCCAGATGAAAGACAAGAGCTCCGTGGAAGAAACAAGGAATTTGTCTGTGGGGTCATTTGGAGGGAGGAAGAGAAGGAGAAAGAGGAGGAGAAGGAGGAGAAGCAGAAGAAGGAGGAGGAAGGGTTAAAGGCAGTGGGGCAGGCAGAGGGAGCAGCACCCCCAGCCCAGCCCTGCCTTGCCCATGGTCATCCACCTCTTGTAATTCCATTAGGGTGCGAGATTCCAATGCAGAATTAGCTGTTGCCTACGCAGAATTATGTAAAACATGGCCCAGACTGAAAATCAATATTCTGCTTAAGTAACTGGCCCTCCAGTAATTTAATGAAGCTAAATTGCATTACACGGAGGTAAGGTGGTGGGGGACCATTTTGTCTCAAACCTTCCATTATACAGTGACTGTACAGCTGTATGCCTAAAGAGAAATTAAACATATACACTCATTCCTTCTTGAAGTTGGAACAGTGTTTTTTACACTGGATTACTTGTCTCCTTCCTTAATTTAAAACTACAGTAAATAATTTGCAGCCACGTAATTAGGAAGGAGCCACAGTCTCATAATAAGGGGAAAAAATTGCTACCAGAGTATTAAAGGATTTTTTTTACTTGGCGAGAAAAAAATGAAAAAGGACATTAAATGTTAGATCTGTATTAAAAATGTAATTCTAAAGGGTTTAAATCTATGACATGTCTACACTGAATTAATTAAATTCATGATCTGATCAAGGACTGAAAAGCTACCTTGGAGCTATCTCTTAAAAATGCTATGTATGTACATGTCAAAATAGGAATTAAAAAAAAAGCAGGCCTTTGATTTATTGGCAATTCATGCATGCATTATTGTGCTTTCTTGCCTTGTAGTAGGAGAGAAGTCAAAGTTTTATAAAGCACCTGAAACCTTCTGCACAAGCCCCTTTATTAAAGGAACTTTCTTGCTGAAGACAACCGTGCCCAAAGTCGGAGCCATCCACTCTGAATGTGATCATGGTGACATTCACCACGACTTAACTTGTGTTAAAGCTGATTGACAAGAACAAAGAGGGTACAATTACATTATGCAGCACTTGTACTGCACCCTCTTTTATTTATTATTCAGCTACAAAACTTCAACTGGAAGAAACACTTCAGAGTTTTTTTTTTTGTGTCGAGGAGACGGAATTAAATTGACAATAATTCTGCGCCGTGCGGTATGAAGTTATGCTGATTAGAGATTACTTCCCCCTAAATCATTTGTCACATTGCCTTATATAAGGGTAAAACAGACTTCAACCATGTGTAGCTGCAGAGGTATCTTTGGGGAAATGCAGGCAGCAGAGGATGTATTGTTTAAAGGGAAAAGGAGTGATTTGCATGCTCAATCGCTATTTTTCTTGCCTGTCCGACTCGTAGAATTTTCCTTCTGTACTTAAAAGGCAGTTAAACAAATGAAATTTATTTATGCCAAATCTAAAGTGAAAAGAGAGACATTTAAAAGCACATGTGTGTTTAACACCTTAGAGGGCAGTCCTGGTCTGGAAAAGATGTTCCAACGCGAGCTGTAAGATGCAAAATTAGCAGGAAAAGTGGCAAGAGCAGCTTGAAGTGTCAGGTCAGGCTGGTTCTTCCCAGGTGAACGAGCAACAGCACATCACTCTCCAGCTTCTTTTTGGCACTGATTTGGGAATGCTGATGTAAAGCCAGTGGTACCACTGAAGGTGTGGCGTGCACTCAGTGCTCCAGTCTCACACTTTAATTATCACCAGATGCCATTGTCAGACAAGAGAAGCAATCAAATCTATCCATTAGGTTATTAAAATGAAATTCCATCTTTGTTGGTGGATGAAAATTTATGGAGAACACACTGAAACCCCACAAACCAGATGAGGGGAGTCAAGGTGTTCCCAACTCTGTTTCTTCCTGGTGCTTATGAGCCAGAGCATCACTGATAACCGAATATTCAGGTCCTGCAACGACATAGTCCCACGTCAGCTGAACCTGGAAATGCCTCGTGGGTGCCTGGTGCTGGCTCCAGCCAGGCAGGAGCAGGAGCATTTCCCTTCTTTCCCAGGAATGGTCAGTCTGGATCAGCATCACCACCATCACCTTCACCAAAAGACAGTTCCAACGTAATCTCAGGCAATGAGGGAAGGAGATGAAAAATTCAGTCTCTCTCTTACACTTTATCGATTGAAAAGGAAAAGACTTCCAAGAGAAATTATTTTTACACTCTTGAATACCACCTGGCAGATCCATATTTTGTCTCTCTTTGGCTCAAAAGATCTTTTACTCCCTTATTTCTTTTGGAATGGCAATTCAATAATGTGTGACTGAACATTTATTAATTACACCCCAGTTTAAAGAACTATTTTGAAGGGAATAACTGCTCTCAGAAATCCTGAAACACTCTCTGTTTGATTTCTAAGTGCATTATAACTGATATGTAGCTGTTCCCTTCCACACTGAGTTCCTGGCTTGTACTTGAAACCAGGAATGGCAGGATTTCCCTCCCACCCCCCCTTACTAGTAAAACATGAGCTTAAACACATATTCAACAAGGGAAACACGTCATGTATTTTATAATGCAAGGTCCTTTAGAGCAAATTATCCAGGTTTTTTTTTCCTTAAGATGCACCTTTATGTTCAATGATATTTCCTTTGGGATTTTCATTAACATTCCATCAAAAAAAAAAAAAAAGCCTTTTTTTTTTTTTGTGAAATACCTTGACTAATGAGTTTAGCATTTTCCTTCTGCTCATATTTACATTTAGTGTTTTGATGATGTTAAATTCTACAAATGAGAGCAGTTTTTAAGTGTTCCTTTCAACACTGCCTGCCTTTTCTGTTTGATTTCTCTTGCTGATGGTGTGTTGTCACTGCTGAATGCTGGAATTGTTGTTGAGCAGGCACAGCTGGATGAATTAAAGTCTCTCCAGTAACTCAAACCAGAAATGACTTCATCTCAAAACTTTCCATGTAGCACAGGTCAGAGCTCTGGGTAGGGACAAAAATAATGGGGTTACCAGAGAAAGAAAAAGTCAAAAGTACAAGTCAAAATACAGAAAGCAGTTTGGAGTCGCCTTGTGCAGCGATTTCCCTCTGTGTTACTGACGGGCTCTTTTACAGAGTGAAGCCCCGATGGAGACATTTGATAAGTAATTGTATTTTAAGTTCAAATAGAATATCTGCATGTGTGCAGATACAGAGCCCTGTACACTTATCTTATTAGCTATTTACTTAAATTATCTGTTGGGTACCCTAATATATAACCGGTGTCACCTAATGATATCATCTATTAATTTATTCAAGGAATTTTGCCAAAAAACAAATAAAAGCCTCGAACACAAACATTTCTTCCCCCTTCATTTCGAGCTCATCACAAACAGCGGAGCATTTCAATGTGGCCAAGGCAGATTTTCAAAGGTAACATCTTTAATTAACATGAAGCAATTTCTAAAGTCAATACAAGGCGGTGTAATTAGCCGTGTCAGTGTGGTTCCTGCCCGGGCTGGGGCGGGCGGGGGGACTGTGGGTGCTCTCACCCTAGACCTGCTCCTCCTCCTCCTCCACCCACCACCTCCCCAGCAAACACTCCTGCTTCACTTAATAAAATCTCTTGCCCTGCTGTGGCAGCACAGGGAGCTGGAAAATCTCTTTTCCTATCAAAACATTTCATCCATTTCCTTCTTTCATCATGAAGGGGAAAGTCACCCTCAGCATTTTCATGTTTGAAAGAGGGTGAAGTGGGAGCAGTCCATTTCTCACGCACATCGTCAGGTGCCCTTCCCAGATTTTCCTGCTGAGTGTTCCATGATCTCTGATGTCCATTAGGAATAAGATGACATCTCCCATCAGTGGCCATCATGCCATAATTTTAGAATCACAGAACCACAGAATCACAGGATGGTTTGTGTTGGAAGAGAACGTAAAGATCATCTCATTCCGCCCTCTGGCATGGGTAGGGACACCTTCCACTAGACAGGTTGCTCCAAACCCCATCCAACCTGGTCTTGGACACCTCCAAAGATAAGGAGTCCATAACCTCTCTGGAAAACCTATCCCAGTGCCACCCTTATATTATTATTTTTTTCCCCCTACTTAAATTTTTTCCTCAAGTACATGTAAAAGGGTTTGCTTCTCCTGTAATTTCTGTATATTCCCCAATATGTCGAGTCTCTGCTGGGCTGGATGTGGTTGTTCCAAGCTTCACATCCACAAGAACCACCAGCATTTCTCCATCCCTTACTGCAGCCAAGACAACACAAGCCTGATTTGAGAAGTGTTTAAAAACAAAGGTTCAAAAATCTTTCACTATGTATGTGTTCAAGGGCCTCTAAAACTCAATGTGCTGTGCTGAAATCAATTCGCACTGTCAATAGCCAGGAATTCCCAAAGCTAAAATTGAGATCTGCTTTTGACCATTGCAATTCTGAAAAATCATCATCAAATAAATACAGACATTGAGGATGAACCTGAAAGTTACTTTTTTAACAGTGAGCTAAAACATTCGGTAGTGAGAAAGTTCACTGGTGCAGTGTTAAACCTCTGGTCACACAGTATTTTGCATTTTTCCTGTTATACTTTTCTGTATTTCAGGTGATTTACATTAAATTTACATGTTCACAAAATCTTATATCTGGGACATTATACAGAAATATAGAGCTGATTCTCAGGCTTCCAAAAGCACATGCAAAAGTGCTGATTTTTGTGGTAATATTCAAAGCATAAACACAGGTTAATATTCACATGTGCAGGAAAATCTATGAAATCCCTACCAATAATTACAGTCTGCTGATGATAACAATTCCAGGTGGGTAATGGTCAGTCTGTACCCTCAGCTCTCCATCCGTGGTGACAGCAGCAATGGCAACTCTGGTGAGGATGTGCTGACTTTGAGAACAAACTTCTCCTCCAGCTCCCCATAACCAGTTGGAGGGAACATGGCCAGTGGGTCCTGTTCTGAAGGGATGCATGGCTGGGGAGCCTCCCCTGCAATGTCCAAAGGCAAACTTCCATGGGGGATGCAGGTGGACCCAGCTGCCTTCGGGTCCCTCCAGTGCTGCCACTGGTGACCTCCTCCTTCAAGGTCCCACCCAGCTTTCAGCAGTCCCTGCACCACCTGAATAGGCTCTGACCCAGGGAAACAATGAGATGTCTTGGTGGGGAATTTGACTACAAGGGAGGAGGAGAGTCCATCTGCCCATGGAGGTGTTCCCAACCTGACTCCACCCTGCTCAGAAGCTCTTCAACTGCGCTCCCATTGCTCCACCTCAAAGAACTCATTGATTTTAATTCAAGGGTTTGAGAAACCATCTGAATTCTTAGGAAGCCTCTTTGCTCAGAGGCACCATGGCTTTGTCACCAGCTGGGAACCAGTGCAGCAATAGCTGTGCCACCCCCTGCCCCCTTGCTTGTACATTCAGGGAGACTGGCACCCCATGTTCCACCAGCTCACCTTCCCTCTCCATCCCTCCCACACCACAACCAGTGTGGGCCACCATCACCAGCCCTCTCTTCCAGAGTGGGTCATTGCCCTGCTCATCTCCCTCTGGCTTTCAAGCACAGATCAAATTCCTGTTTGAACCTTTCCCAGAACTCCTTGGCATTCCCACATAATTTTTAAGGCTGGTATGGGATTTACATGTTGCGATCACACGTTTTTGTCTTGTCTTTCTTGTTGCAGGGGCCAGCCCCAGTTCCCTCCACATTAACCTGGTATTCACCAGGCTTTCTTGCTTTCCCTTGTTGTTTTTAGCCTTTCTTGTGATCCTTGAAGCCAATTTTAGGCTAATACTGAAAGTGCAATAAGATTTTATTTATACAGCAAACACAGGCATGATGCTACAGCAGGAAAGACTCTGGCACCCCAAGCCTCACCCTCTGCTCCCACTGGGTGTGTCCTGCTGTGCTCGTGCTTTTGGGGTTGTCTCTGGAACCAACAGTGAGTTTTACACCTTGCCAATCTAAAAAGCATGTGATTTTAAATTTCACACTGTGATTCCCCCCTAATATCCTGGTATCCAGTTAGGAATCAAATCTAAAATTACCCTCTTTCAGTTTAAAGCCATTCCCTCTTATCCTATCACAAGGATCAGTTATGGTGGTCTCCAAGCTGCAGTTTGTGAAAAATAAAACAAATCCACATTTCCAGCACCAGCAAAGGATAATTCACCTTATCCAGTCTCAGATCCACACATGAGCTCCTCACTTCCACCATCATTTTTCCTGGAGTTTTCTTTCAGAAACCGAGAAAGCAGCCAAAGGTGGTGGCAGCTTTTGGAGAAGCGTTCCAGCCATGGGTCTTCTATCAGACAGATATATCCCCTGTTTAATCTCAAAATGTGGAATATACCCCTTTCACACAGGCCAAAAGTTTCAACTTGCTTTTCTGGAGCAACTGCTTAGAAAAAGAACATGAAGGACCAAATCCTACATTCCTTCTGTGTTCTGAACCTTTAACGAAGGTGAGTTTTAGCCCTGCAAGGTTTGTGAGAGCCTACTCTCTGCAGCTACGACTCTCTTGGTGTTTCCACTTTAAAAATTTTATTTTCAAGGCACCATAATTGTATGTAAAGTTTTTCTTGGATCTGAAAGACAAAAAGCCCTAACAAGTCAAAAGCTCAGCCTGGGAGAAACAATTGATCTGCATACAGATGGAAAGACGCCTTCAGAAGGGAAATCTGAGGGTTTGATACTTTTTTCATTCTTATCCGAAATTGCTTTGGTTTTGAACTCACATTTTATCAACTGCAGAATTCACTTCAGTGTAAACCTCATTGATTTCAGCCACATTTTATTCCAGGTATAAATGTGATTTCATTATTCCATTACAAAGTACATTAAAAGTAAAATGTAGGTAACAACTTTATCGCTGAAGATGGGACTCATTCCACATGTGTAAGGGGGTTATTTTTTTTCTTCAGGAGGGTTTAATTTGGATTTCTAACATATAGCCATGCATATATACAGCAGGCAAAGAAGCTATAGCCTGTCATTTCAATAAAACATGTATGAAAGCATCCCTAAGCACCTCCTGACATGTCAGGAAAATATGGTGTAAGAGTGTGTCCATGTCAGCAGTGACAAGCTGAACCTTAATGGCTCTAAAACAGTCTTTATGGTTTACTGTACCAGTAATCCATTTTATAATGAGTGCTCAGCTAGATACAACAGTTCTGCAAGTTTTCTCTGCCTTTTAACTCAGCCCAAGGTGCCTAAACGAGGGAAAAAACTCCAAATTGTGGGTGATCCTTCCAGAGGAGCGTTATGTGCTGAAATACTTATGCACGACAGATAAATTAAGAATAAGGCTTTACTCTAATCCTTAAGTTTCCTTCTGTGGATTTTAAGACAGACCACTATTGATGTTTTACTATAGTTTGGGAGAAAGGTTTTAGATTTTATCAGGCTGGCACTGCTTTGGACTTAAAAAGTGCAGGGAAGGGGAAGAGGTGCTGTAAGCCCGTGATGGACAACACAGCATTTAGAGTGGGAACAAAAGCAGAATATAGTGTTTCCTATCATGATCTCACCCTGATCCCCACACTCTTCATCCATGGGAAATAGCACAGTTGCCAGTAAGGGACAGGGAAGCTGTGGCTAAGGTGTGGCGGGAGTTGGAGCATCTTACTTGCATGAGTGTCCTGGGATAACCCACTGGAACACAGAGCTCTTTGCATACATAGAAACAGGGAGGGGTTTAAGTTGGAAGGGACCTTAAGGACCATCTTGTTCCAACTCCCTGCCATGGGCAGGACCACCTTCCACTAGAGCAAGTTGTTCCAAGCCCCATCCAACCTGGCCTTGAACATTTCCAGGGGCGGGGCAGCCACAGCTTCTCTGGGCAACATGCATTAAACAAGCTGTTCCTCTGTGTAGGATCTGTAAGACATCAGGAGTAGGCACCCATTTTAAAGAAAGGTAAAAAAGGGTTCAGATTTCCAGAGAAATGAGGTTTTGACATTGGAATGTGGAACTGTAGGAATCCAGTCCCTGGATTGTTTGTCCACTGAATTTTCGACCCACAGAGGAATGGATTTTGGGGAACCTCTGCAGGGCTGCATGCAAGCACTGGGAGTCCAATAAATTTCTGCCTTAGAGGCCGTAGCTCTGCTGAAGTCCATCTCCTCAGTCCCAGCCCATGCTGGAGAGACCCCTGAGGAAATGCATCCCTTCAGGTCCTCCCATTTTCCATCCTCAGGGACCCTGGTGTCCCTCACTGCCATCCAGATGCTCTCCCTGCTCACCACCTCTTTCCAGGCCCTACTTCACACAGATGCCTCCTCAGCATCATGCTCAGGGCACCCAAAAAGCAATCCCAGCTCCTCCAAGGGACACCCCTGGGCACTCCTGACCCTGAAAGACACTCCAGAGAAGGAGGCTGAGCATCCCTCCCTCAGGCAGGAGGTCCTGGGTGCCATGGGCAGGGGCTTGGGAGCGCCCAAGGGGGAGAGGGAAGGAAGCAACTAGAAACAGCCACTTAACATCTATTTAGAGCCTGAGAGCATTTGTGAAAGCCATCCCCATTACTGTTGAAAAGATGCAAATTTGGTGAAATAATCAGCTGTATGGCTGCAGGCTGTTTCTCAAGTACCCTGATTCCTTACAGGAGGGAAGGTATTAGTGTAAGACACACAGCAAGGCCAAGTTCATGTTGCTCAGAGGTAGCCCCGAACCAAACTCCACCAAGTGCTATAAAACAAGATTTGTTATCCTGGGAAGCATTGACAGTTCATCCAATAAAGCCCCAAAAAAACAGAACCCTTAAGGCTGGTTGCAGGGGTGCAAAAAGCAGCGCTCCCAGGCACGTCTGGCTGAGGGAACACGTGTTGGCTGCCCCACACAGCCCCTGCCCATCCCAGCCCGGGCATCTGGCAATTAAAGCCATCTCCTGGCATCTCCTTTTCATCAAAAATCCCTTGATATGTTTAAGGATCCATTTATCTGCTGCAATAAAGAGCATAAAGCAATCTGTGTGCAGGGCTTTTTGTTTAAAGCTGGGGAACATCCGAGGAGGAGCTCTGCCTTAAAATCCTTGGAAAACAGCTAAATGCATGGCTTAATGCAAGGTGTAATCTATTTCATGTCTCCAGGCTTCCCTCTCTGCCTTCTTCTCCACCTCCCTGCTTTAACTGGCTAAACTTTGAGAAAAAATAATGATGTGTTTAAGAAAAGGATAAAATTTAACAGCAAAACCCCATTCTCCTTGTATTTATTATTTTAAATATTGTACTAAGAAGCTTAAAATGCTACAATGTTTAAACAATATATTTAATTTCAGGAGTATCAAATATATTTTTAAACCACCAGTGTCTTCAAGGTGAGCCTTCAGTCAAGTAGTTTAATCATTACAATTCCAGCTCTCCCTAAAATCAGTTTTACAGCCAATGGCTTAAAATAACAGCATGGAAACAAAAATGTATCCTCTAAACAAAAATATATCCCATCATCAGACACACGTTCAGCTGGGTTTGTGCTGCACATGCAGTGGGACAGGAGATAACAGTGTAAGGCCTCATTTCAAATGTGGAAATATTTTCCTGTATGGCATAAGAAAAAAAAAAAAAACAGTTCAAGTGGCTTTTAGAGCAGAGTAATGGAATTAAGTGGAGTTGGAGAGGGTGTGTTTGTGTGCACGCCACAGTTTGTGCTACAATATGCATCTTTATGTATTATGGATTCCTTTTTCTCACATTTTTCTCAGTGGACAGATATTGTGCTGTAGTTCTCAGAATACCTGAGAAAAACATTCCAACAAATTGCATTCCTTGTCTTATACAGATCCTATAAGGAGCACAAAATAGGAGAGGAGAATCTTCATTGTAGAAAGCCCTTTTTGATTCCTCCTCCTCCCCCCCAATCTTCTGTAACAACATAAAAGATACTGTTATGACAAGTACTCTGGTAGTTCATTCTTTCATTTATAATTTAACCACAGCCTATATAACCTAATCAGAAAAATGTGGAGCATGATTAGTACAACAATCGAATACAGTTGGGCTCCTTGAACAACTCAAAGAACAATACAAAAGAAAGCAAAAAAAAAAAAAGAAAGAAAGGAAAAAAAAAAATCAAGGAAAACCATCGCAGGCATATCAGAAAATATGTGGTATTTCTTTAATATTTCATTTTAAACTACCTAATTGTGTTTTTAAGCTTCGGTTCCTGTAATTTTGCAAGATGAGGCATTCCAGTGAGAAAACATATGGTAAGGGATTTTTAAACCACATAGCTAGAGTGCATCATAGACTTATCTGCTGCTTTAGTGTCACAAAAATCCACCACTGAATTTATCCAGTCACCCATTAAAGAAAGAAAAGAATTAAAGGAAAAGGAGTTTAAAAATCCCCAAATGCTCCAAACCACCCCCCCCAAAAAAACCACTACTGGAAAGTGCAATCGGGTTCAAGGCAGGAGCTGGGTAAATCTGTGAGACTTCCCACGGCAGGAAAAGTGGCAATTAGCTGGATATTTTGGGATCCTGCCTAGCAAATATTGTACATGGTGGTGACAAACTGTCATGAGCAACAACTTGTACCAGCACCTTGGCTAAAATGAGTTTTAATGACCCTCGTGCCTGAGATCGAGGAGAACTTCACATCGTGGCCCTTCCCAAAGCTTTCCCGAGGTGAAATCCAAGGGAGGTTTCAGCTCAGCTCGTAGGAGCAGGCAAGGAGACATTTGCAGGAAAGACATTGAATCAGCACTTTATAAGAATTTTCTAAGGGGATTTCAAGATGTGAGAGAGACAAACTTTGACATTTGCATGTGGCAGGAAGAGCTGGGTGCTGGGAGGATGCTCCAGCTCCCAGGGATGTGGAGTCAGGCTGGGTGGAGGGTGCTGCTCCCACCCAGCTGCTTCTCCCACATCTGCCTGGAGAGAGAAGGGTTTCCTTGATCCGAGACTAAGGTAAGAGGAGGACACGGTCAGGCTTGGCTGTGGGGGAATTTCAGGCAACGCCTGGAACAATGTCACTGCCGTGAACAGCGAAGGAAATCACAATGCCTTGGCACTGACATCAAGTCCTTGGGTTCTGTGGGAAGTGGAGTTGAAAGGAACTTCTGGAGGCCGGTGGTTAACTCTTGGTGAGAAGGAGGGATGTGCCACCAACACCGAGCCAGACTGGATACGGAGTTTGGAATCGGGGTGAGAAAGCTGGGAGATCCCAGTTATTTGTTCAAAGATGCTGAGACACAAATTATCCCCTTGCAAACATTCCCCTCACACCCGTGAAAAGCCACGAGTGTCACTGTGTGTGTATCCACGCAAGCTCCTGCCTCCTCATCCTGTTATTATCTAAAATTCATCTGGAATCAGGCTCTCCTAGATTTTTTTTTTTTTTCCTGCTTATCTTGCTTTTAAAAGACAAACTCTTAACCCCTTGCACTTCAGGGATTCCCTTAAGGTTGGCTACATTTTCCCACCGGGAATTTCTAAGTGTAAGGACCGAGAAAAGCGTAAGGTGTTAATCTTGATAATTAGTGCACAAAACCAATTAGAGGGCCAAAAAACCTTAAGGCACAGAAAGTGATTTTTTTGTTTATTTGCTTACCTTATTAAGTTAAATATCTGTCTGAATTAATCACTAATGAATGTGAAGAAGGCTCAATAGCACCAGCTTAATGAACAGCAGTGTCAGATGCATTTTACAGGGCACCAAATCACTGGGCAGAGGGAGCCAAGTCGCTCCTCAAAAATCACTTTTCTGCCCAATTTTCTATTTGCGAAGCAGTAAATTATTTACATTTATTGTGCTGATTGAAGCACTTAAATAGTATGAATGGAGCACAGGCAGGTTTTAAAAATATAGAATCATTGCACAACCCTGCTGCTGGAAATTCACGTTGTTTTCCCCTAAAGGCTGCACCCTCCTACCCCCAAATTTATTTTACAATTCTTGCAACACCCTGTTATTACAGTAACCATATTTTTGTCTGTAATGTATGATTTTTCAGACTTTCTGTGCTGCAGGATTTAAATTGGGCATGAAGAGCAGTCCCCTTCATACTTGCCTGGTGGCTTGAGCAAAGTTCGGGTGTTTTCCAGATCAAACTGTTCCATATTTTCCCCAAAACAACAACGTTCTCCCTCTCTTTCCATCTATTATTCACATCGTAAACATCTGCATTGTAAACGTCAGATGTACTAATTGTCGTGTCCCCAGCTCCAGGCACGAAGTGAACGTGCTCAACATCACTCTTAAAAAATAATTCTCATTTTTCTATTAATATCTCCCCAAGCCTTGCCCTTTATTTCCGAGCAGGCATGGAGCTTTTGCAGCCCTTACGCTGGTTTGGTTTTTTTTTTTCACCCCCCTGCTTTGGAAAGCCTTCCTGAAATCTTTTCCTGCTGCAGATTTTTGGCTGCACGGACACACAGGAGGAAGGTGAGCTGATGCCTCAGCCCTGCGTTAGAGCCACATAATGGAATAGGACGGAAGGGGAAAGACTCATAGCAGAGGAGCAGAGAAAGTGGGAATCCAGAGCTTTCTAGGATCTTCTTAAAGGTGATATTTTTTATTTTTTAATTGCAGCCCCGGAACGATGGATGTTTTGTAGTAAATGTGTGCCCAAATATTTGCAGGAGAAGAACTTTGTTGGTTATTTGGGCGCTGAGATGCTTTGTGAGAGCACACAAGCTGCGTGTAAGCTCACACACAGAACCTGCTGTGGCTACTCACAGCTTCTTACTCCGTGTGTAAGTCCTTCCCTACCTTGCCTTAATAAAATAAACACTAATAACCCTTTGAAAGAAATGTGGGAGCATTTTAAAGGAGGAGAAACTGCAAACTGCATCCTGCAGATTTAACTATTTCGGCGATTTGGGCTAAACGCTGTTCAAGCACCATTAATGGGTAAAGTGCCCCCGCTATTCACAGGAGATACTCCAGGAGTAAACACCACCCTGGCTACGAGCAGCTAATTAAAGGAATCGGGCGCAACTGAAAGAATCCTGAGTAAAAATACCAGTCCTGTTGGAAGGGCTGGAAATGCAGAGCCCAGGATGGGACGGAGCGGTGCTGGGATCAGAGCAGCCCAGCTCCTGCATCTCCAAACTCCTCTGCTCTTTGTTACTTAATGCGATGCAGGAGATCAAAGATCCACACAGGCTGTGCCGGGGTGTTGCTGCAGTCCCTGTCACACCGGGCTTCTTGCTTTTTTTATTTTCTTTTTCCCCCCTTTCCCCCCTTTTATTTTTTTTACTTTATTTGTTGGAGGGGAGCTATTTTTTTTAGCTGTTTTTCTTTCCTTTTTTTGGGGAACGCTTTTTGTTTGTTTTGTTTGGGTTTGATTT
>NW_024103996.1:1732500-1737500 GCF_003945595.2 Pipra filicauda | reverse complement strand
GATTTCAGGGGCGGGTGGCCTTCATCCTGCAGGCAGCATCTTCCCACCCCACTGCTCTCTGGAGGGAGAACACTTGGAGAGGGAGAATGCTGCAAATCAGGAGGAAGGTGCGTGAGCAGAGCTGGGTGATGGAGTGGCTGCCTGGAGAGCCCATTCCTGGGAAAGAAAGGAAAAGCAAAAATCATTCAGAAATCCGCTCTCGAAGCTTTTTTTTTTTTTTAATGAAGAAAAGTAACCAGATTTTGTAAAAAATCCTTTTGTGTGGGTGCACAAACTTCTGAATGAAACATGAATGCACATTTTACTGTTTTACAAAAACCCCATAAAAAAAGAGCTTGTAGGTCTGCAGGCTCAAAAAAAATATCTTTAGATTTGAAATGAGTGTTGTCATATATGAAGGAACATAATAAAACCCTGCGAGCCTTTCGCAGAGTCAGGAAAGTTCAGCCATTAACCAAGTTAACATAAAAATTGCTTGAAAACACAGGAATAGTAATTTGGGGATAAGAAAGGAGGTAGAAATCATGTTATAAGTGCAAGTGATCTGGAAATAGCTGTTTGTCTTGGACATTTGCAGGGAAGTGACATCATGCCGAGTGTCCATGGGGATATTAGTCCTGCATTTTTCAGTCCAGATTCTGGCACTAAAGTTGGCAAAATTAGACCATTTTGTTGAAGTGATCTTCGAGCCGCCCACCTCCAGCACACATTACAGCACACCTATGACATGACCCAAGAACAATGGGTGAAAAATGGGCTATAAAAACATGAATGGCCTGCTTCATATAAAGCAGATTTTATAGTGCAGGTGTGCCTTCATTTATCGATACTGTAAAGCAGTGAGATCATACTGGCAGTAAAACACAACATTTGTAAAACAACAACCATGAAAAAAAAAAAAAAAGAAGAAATTCTATTAATTAAAAAATGTAATGGCACAGATAAAAACTCAACGGGGTGTTTTAGAATTACATTTGATATTTTGTCATCAGATGCTTTACATCAGCTCGCAGAGAATTCAGCCGGCTCGGAGAAGGATATCTGGAAAGGAGAAAAAAAAATACTTAATTGAACTGTAAAACTATATCCCACATTTAGGAAAAACCAGGCATGTAAAAATATCTATTTAATAAGTGCCGTTTAAGTTGTTAAAGCTGGTGGAGGGTTTTTTTCTTTCCTTCACCCATTAGGATATGAATGGGAAAAATTATGAATAGGAAATCCTGCTGGAGTTTTTATTGCCTATTTCCTTTCGGGAAGATGGCATTGTTCCTCTTTTAAAAAAGGGAAGGGGCGTAAAATAAGCCCAGGCATATGACAGACATCCTTCAAAGCTGGGATGGCAGGAGTGTGTTGTTCTGTATTTTTGTTACTCACAAGGCAAAGGCTGTTCTATTTTTAAGCAGGGCTGTGCTGCTGTGGACTTTTCCCTTCCCTTGAAAGGGGTTTTGGCATAATGTTGTTTTGATTAAAGCAGATTTCTGTTCTATTCTATTTAGTTTCTTATATTTTTTTTCCAGCACAATGCAGGAGCAAGGGATTTTTGGGGTTGTTTATTTTATTGTTGTTGTTGAGTTTTTCTTTTTTATTATTGTTAAATCTCATTGAAGGACAGAGAATAAAATTTTTCTCCCCACATCAACAGCTCCAAAAATCCTTACCTGTGCAGCAGGCTTTTGCTCTGTCCACCTGTTGAGCAGCACTTTCAGGGGGTTTTAAGATCTGCAATCTCTTGGTTATTTTTTGGGGACAGGATAAAAAAAATAAATTAAAGATCTGACAAATTTCCTGGGCAAAAGTCTCAACCTCCAAAGCCTTCATTGATTTAATCACCCTAAGCTGAGTAAGGGGAGGGAAGGGATCTGCCTGCTTTCACCCCCCACAGTGCTGACCCCAAAACATATTTGTGAGTTTTACTGGAGCACCCAAAAAGTGAGGGGACCCCTTTGGCCACAGACTGGGGGCTCCTGGCTGACCACAGGACCCTCACCTGGGGGTTGTCCTCACCCTCTGCCTTCACCCCCTCCGTAGCGTCTCCCCCTCCCCAACTGCCACCATTCCAGCTTGTGCCATCATGTTCAGCACAGATGTTTCAGCAGCTGTACATGTTGAGCAGGTTTGAAAAGATTTTTTTCCCCTAAGATATTTTTTCCGTGATATTTTTTTCCCAAGATTTTTTCCCCTAATATCTCTTTTTCCTAGGATTTTTTTTCCTTATATTTTTACTTGAGATTTTATTTATAATATTTTTTTCTTATAGATTTTTTTTTCTTGTCTAACACATCTCGTGGCTTGATAACAATTGCCAATCACTGCCACAAGATATGGGACCTCAGTGACCTACACCATGGACACAGTTTCCTATACTCCCCATCTGTCCATAAATTCATTGATTTTCCGTATTTTTTTATTTTGCTGTACCTGGGCACTGGATTTGTTGTGTTCCTGACTCAGTGGCTGGAGCATTAATTTTTTTATTTAGTTTTGGAGAGCTCCCTCCCACCAAACACCATAACTATTTCCCAGATGTATTAAAGTCATGCAGATTCCTGGAATAATGTCTCCATCAACCTGCTGAAGTTGAGCAGTTGAACAATGTCCTGGTTGCTCTATTTGACTTTCTTCAGAAGTTACATTAGTGATTGGAGTCTTAACCAAAAAAAAACCCAAAACATAAAAAGAAATGAAATCCCATGAAGCCCACAAGATGCTGATATTCCCAACCTCAGGCACTGGTTGTCCTTTGGGATGGCTGAAGGCTCTGGCACAAGAGCTCTTAGATAAATAATCTGTACAGTGACTGTTTTGTTTAATTATTTTTTTAATGTCATTTTTCTTGTGTCACAATACACAATACTCTTCCTCTTCCAGGGATTAAATGTAAGGGACTTATCCTGAAGATTCCCAGGGAGGATCCTATTTATACAAGCAGGGACATTTCAGGGGCTGTGCCATGACTTATTGCTGAGCCTGGCTGCCAGTTCTTAAGTATCTTGTTTTCCTTTTTTGTTCTTTATGTACGAGCTGGTTCTTATTTATCTTTAATAATTCAATAAGTGGGGGAGGAAGTGGAGTGGCTTTGGATGCTAACTGGCCCCACCGCTTGGTTTTTGGATACTGGCAACAAGTGGTTGCAACCCTGTGGGTGCCAGCAGGGATGGCAGAGCTGCCTGGCTCCCTCCAGCACTTGGCCAAGCCCCACCAGCCGTCCTGCTGTCCCAGAACTTTCCCAGTTTCCCTGATTTACTGGAAGGTCATTCAGGTTTCTTTGATGACTCGGAATTCAGAGTTCCCACACATCTGAGCTCCTCCCTGGCTCACAAGGAGAAGCCAAAAAGGGGGTTTGCTTTGTGTTTGTGTTCTCCCATCCCAAACCAGAGACGGCCAGGGCTCATGTCGTGTGGGCAGCTCTGCACAGTCCAAAAACAGCACCCAAGGGGGCTTCCACTGCTTCAGTGCCCTGGCATTCTCTGCTCCTCTGTCCTCCGAGGAAGGAGTTGGAGAAGGGGTGGTGGCATCACCTCCACATCAGCTGGAGCTTCCCTTTCTCACCATGAATTTGTGGCTACTGAGGGGGCTGTGTGGGCTTCCTGTGGCAGATGTGACAGGCAAGCTCTGGCCTTGGACACCTTTAGGTCCTTCACTAAGTGCAGGAATGGGAATGTGATTTTTTTGTTTGAAAATCAGTGGAATAAAGCCAAGCCTGGTTTCTTGGGTTCAGCCCACAGCCTGTGCACCTTTATCTTTGGAAAACTTTGGGGATTATTTCTGTTTCAGTATTAAACACAGTATTTTTTCCCAGCCATCAATACCACCATGCAGACGAGTCTCCATGAGTTCAGGAGAGCACAGCTCGGAATCCACTACTGCTTCTCCTGCTCCTCTCCCGTCCACCTACAGGAGAAGGGGGTTTGCTCCGTACAACCATCCCTCCTGCTGTGCTCCCTGGGATCTGCAGCACTCCCAGGCATTTCCAAGGGGTGAATCAATACTGAAGTTCATTCACCAACACTGCCAATTCAAGATTATTTTTTTACATGGTTGTTAAATTCACTTAAAAGTAAAACAGCAAGAGCTTTCTTGGTTCTGGGACTAATCCATCCCTTTCCTCCTCCTTCCTCCACTCTCCCTGACACCAAATGATTCTGTAGCACTCAGTTCAATTTTAGATTTCATTGGGAATCCAAAATAAGGAAAATTTTCCATGTGCTTCAAAGAGTTGATCACAAAAATATTGCACTAAAAAAAAGACAAAATAAGGGCTACAAGCAGGATTTTTAAATGTGACATGGTAAACAACCCAAAAGCTTCACTTGGACTACCATGGGGTTTTTCCTACTATGTTCCCATACTATTAAAACCCAAAGAGATGTGCTGGGATCACTGGGTGCTGGGTGATGCAGGAGATTATAAAATACCACTCTGGGATTGGTTTGGAAGGGACCTGATAGACCATCTTGTTCCAACCCCTGGCATAGGCAGGGACACCTTCCTCTAGAACTAGTTGCTCCAAGCCCTGTCTAACCTGGACACTTCCAGGAATAAGACTCAGGCACCACAATCAGAGCCACGAGGCATGGAGCCAGAATTAAAGAATAATTTTGGAAAACACTTTTAAGATCATGGACTTTTTAAATCCAATCATGAACCCACATGGGTTTTGCCACCTTGCAGAGCACCCAGCCTGCATCCCCCTGGCTGCCCTCTCCATAAAGCTTTAGTTTTATAGACAGAGTCACAAACTGTCTATAAACCTGTGGCTGCTGCCGCACCTTGAGGTTTCCCCGCAGGATCAGGCCACTTGTTGGAAAAGGAGGTCAGATCCTTGACTGACATAAATCAGGATAGCAACATCAAATGCAACAGGGGATGCCTTAGTCCAGCAGAATTTCTGGCTAATTACTTTTCCAGGAAAAAAAAAAATTATGGTGAGGAAAACCCTTCCCGATTGTTCATTTTTATATTCCAATTCCTGCGGGGATTCATCACAGCTACTAAAC
>NW_024103996.1:1612500-1727500 GCF_003945595.2 Pipra filicauda | reverse complement strand
GATTCCTGAGTGTTTAATTTGGTGGGGAGAAGGAGGCAGTGGAGTAAATGATGCCTCTCCCTTTTTTCTATTCAAGGTAACCTTAATTTTCTGTTTCTGAATAGAAACCTGCCCCTTAGCAACTGAAAAAAAGAGTCAGAATTAAATCCAAACACATTCTCAGGTTGGAAATCCTTCTGCTTTTATCACAAGTGGTGGGGAACACTTTTAAATTTCCCCCTGCCTGTGGCAGAAGGGCTAAATTCAGGGAATTATATAAACCAGAAGTGCTGAGTGGCCAACCCCAAACCTGTTTCCTAGAATAGCACTTTACAGCCTTAAAAAACCACCATGTTAATGAAATATATTACCTTAAATACCACTTTCCTGCTGAGGCAAGATATCCTCCATGGGGCAGGTGTATAATATCAGGTATTTGCACTGTTATTTGGAATTTCCTTGGCTATTAGGAATTTCTCCTGTGGAAGGACTGAAGTTTCACTAAAGGAAGCACAGCAAAGACTCTGTGCTGGTGAAGGTGCCTATAAAGCTGTCCAGAAACACACTTAGCTGACGTACTGACAGATTGTGCAATTTTCCTGTGGTAATTACTCAATGGTTCAGCAAATGGTAACTAAATCCTTTGGAAATCAAAATGTCTAATTGCAAACGCACATATGGCATCGCCCCATCCATTCCACAGAAGGTAATGGAACAAGCACACCCAAACCTTTCCTTAATCCCCCCAGCTCAGAAGCCACCAGTGACACAAAACAGTTGTCATTTGGAAGAATATGTGGGGAAACAAGACGGAATAAAAGAGCCTTTGGAAATCCTGGTGTGCTACACACAAAGCTGGGGTACAAAAGCAAGATTAAGCCAATTTTGTCAATAAAGGGGAAAAAAAAGTGTTGCTGCTCCAGTGTTTATATAAAAACCTCTTTACTGCCATTAATGGGCCAAAATTGTAAAGATGGGTTCAATGTTTTGTCTTTCCACATGGATACAGGCACATGGGGTTTGTAACACAGGTAATGTCTGGGTTACGCCCTGCCAGGGGAGCACATAAGATTATTGGGCAACAGCTTGCTCATGCCAAGTCTGCTGGAGCCCATGACCATGGTTCCCCAAGCCCCCTGGTGAGCACCAAATCCTAGTGGCTGAGCAGAACAGCAGGCGAAGGGCCTTGCCCACCCCAACCCAACCCAACTGCCACCAACCTGCACAGTGAAGGAGGATCCAGGCAAGAAAAGGAAGTGCAGGACTTAGTCCAAGGTGTAAACACCATTGGTGTAAACAATGGTGGCAGATGATGCTGTGGGAGGAGAGGAGTGAAAATCAGGCCCTTATATCTCCTTAAAATCAGAAATTTGGGATACCATGCTTAAAGCAGGATTTAAGGTGAAGTCCTTGGTCCTTTTTTGCCCCGATGAGAAGCTCAAAGTTAGGAAACCCAAAAGAAACCCAAAAGATCAACACTCCTTTGGGGGGATAAATGATTATTTTATTTACGTTTATTTTAGAATTACTTAATAAGAAGAACTGCTGAAATGTGACCTGTATGTATATCCATCCATCCAACCATTCCTATTGCTCCTCCACCAGCTTTTATGGTTGGAAGCCTTCCACAGTTAGAAGCAGGCATAGCCCCTCTCCTTATTTTGAAAAACACCTTCAATTTCAAATATTCAGATATCTTTAACGCAGGAGGGTTACACTGAATTAACTATTAACTAGGTTTTCTAAGTCAGCTTTAGCCCCTTTTTCAAGAAGACACAGTCATATGTTCTACATTTTGTAATAACTAGGCTGAAAACCTGCACCACTTACCTCTCTTCTTCTCCAAAGAAACCCAACCCCCCATCATTGTGACTCTCCTCGGGATTAGGAGTTCTTCTTTTTATTTCTTGCTATTAATGTTTAGAAACTATGAGGGTGTATGATTAATGCAGGTAGTGTGACTTTGATATAGGACAAAGTAGCATTAATTGTATGATATACATTATTTTTAAAACAACTACATTGTCTTCATCTTGCATAATTATCTCTTTGTTGCTGTTAATCAGGATTTCCCAAAGTGGCACACAATAAAAAGCATTAAGGTTTATGTCAGCAGATCCAAATCTGGAATCAAATCTATCTGTACCATCAGGTGCCCATTAGCTGGTGGAATTGCACATTAAAGACACTCAGACATTACAGACGGTTTTCTCTTGCAGTAACTGGGAGAAAGGAGAAATTGGAGCTCTGAAAACATACGTAGGAAAAGACAGTTCCTGCCCAACCCATTACAGTGAAATGAAGAGAGGGAAAAGAGATTAAATACTCACCCATTGACATTTTTGAGTAGTGCCTTAGCAAATTTTCAGAATATCCTACCAGCATAAAAATATCCTCCAGATTTTTCTCACTCAAATTTTAGCCACAATGTTGCTCTCTGTGGAATTGTAAAATAAAGAAGTTGGGTCCTGCTGCACAAAAGAGGCTTCCAGAGGGGCAGGATGTGTCTCATTCCAGCACAGGGACAAGAGTGGTCACTGCTTCACTTCCACATCTGAGAGATGGGATGAGTATGGAGCAGAGAGGTCCCAGACAGGGACAGAGCCAAGGCCAAGGGATGCAGAAAACCATCAAATTATTAAGGCAGCTGGAGGAGCTGCTGCTCCAGGGCCAAGACCCATCTCCTAGAGGAATAATGGACAACTGGACACAGGCATCCATATGGGGTTGTTGTGTAGGATGAGACTAAAAAGATCACCAAATATAAAATTTTAATGGATTTATGGCACAATTTTTTCTGTGTTCTCTATGTTCATGATGGAACTAGGTGGGAATTTTTTCCAAGAAACCTATTTAAGGTGATAGAAACACACAGTCTTCAAACTTTCTTTTCCCTCCTCTTTTCCCCCGGCCTTTTCCTTTTTTTTCTCTCTTTCCTTCTCTTTGTTTCTTTCTAAGGAAAGATTAAAGGAATTACAAGGGGCACACCTTGCCATCTGCCTCTCCAATTCCCACCTCACCTGCCTGTTCCTGCCATGAGAAACTGTTGATGGGGTGGAAGGAGAATCCAAGTTACCGTTTCCATCACTTCAGCCACACGGACTCCCTGCAATCTGGGCTGTGCTTCTCTTGGAGTGAACAGGAGGAGGAAGGAGCAAGAGTTGGCTCTTGTCCTTCTGCAGATGTTCTGCAGACCCAAAGGGCACACAAGGAGGGTGCAACACGCAGTGAGGCAGGGCAAGGGCACGACCCAGCAGGGCTGAGACAAGGGGAGGGGCTTTCCGAAAAGCAGGAAGGCACATCAGGCCAGAGGAGAAAATGAGCCTGGGGCAGTGAAGTAAGAATGATAATACCAAGCACTTATGTTCAAAGCACTGTACAAATATTAATTAATTAATCCTCAAAGCCCGCTCTGAAGTAGATAAGCAAGTGTTATTATCCCCTTCTCGATGAGGAGTCAGAGGCAGCAAGGTTAAGTGTCATGTCCAAGGCTGCAGGGAAAGGCTTCAGAGAGTGTTTTTAAGGGCATAAACACTGCAAACTCAGCCCTGTGCCTATCCAGGAGTTGGAGTCATGCTGGCAGAAAAGTGGGAGGGTCTGAAGAAGAGCCACCATGGCAGAGAAAGCCTAAACACTTCTGCAATCACCTTATAACAGTTTTCACTCTCAGCACTCACAGTCTGGAACAGCCCTTTAACCTGGCCAAAGACGACCTGGTAGGAGGTCAGGAGGAGAGTTAGATGTGTCTTTGGGTCATATTTGACAGCTCCCAAACACCACCTCTCCTTGCTGTCACCTTGAGCATGTTCAGTTCCTCTGTGACACTGTGACATGTTTGTCATTAGCTTAAAGATAAACCAGGAAGGAAAATTAATAAATACATAAGTTGAGTTGATAACAAATTTAAAAAAAGGCTAATTCTGACTTGCCCATGATGCTTTCAAAGTTATGGCCCCAAAAGAGGGAGCTCCACCATCTAGGGAAGCATAAGTGTTGTGTTTCTCATGAAATTCCAACCACCTTGTACAGGTTTCCCAGCAGAAAATCAATTCTTGAGTGTTTTCCATCTGAAGGAAAAGAGGAAGAAGGGGTCTTTCTGGAACCTGACCCAGAAATTAAGTAACAATGGATCAAGGAACTCCAGTTTGACCCACTCCCCCTGAAAAAGGCTCCAGTTGGAAATGTTTCAGGTGTTGGCCAATCTTTCAAAAGTAATGAATATTTAGAAAAGTGTATAGACAGAGGAGACAAGGAATATGCAGCCAGGAAAACACTTTTCTCGCAAAAAAAAAAAAAAGAGTTTATAGGTCAAAGGTGTTTACTGTTCACAATATGGATTAGAGGGGGATTTCAGTGTATTCTGGAGGGATCTGGGGGGAGGGAGCAGGGAAAGGAATTGCCTGTAGTGTGCATTTGTTGCTCCAGTTCCTGTACTGACAGCAAAGGAGCTTTGATTGTAAGATGAATTGTAGAGCATGAGCTGTGATTCTGTTTTTGGACATTGGAATTTTCACCAGCACTTTTGACTTCAGGGAGATCTTTTAGAGATGAGAAAAGTGAGGTGGGTGTAGAGCTGCCAGAAACAATAACAGGAACATTTGCCAATTAATCTATCTGTAGCACCATTTACCTTTTACCCTTCGAATTCTAAAGAGTTACTTTAAAGAGTTACTGTACAATTCAAATATCAAATTTTTACTGGATGCGGTAAAAAATTGAGAGGATGCAGGGGACATATCAATAACAGGACAATGCTTCTAATTTCCTGTACAGTTTGTAATACATGACCTAATCAGTGAACCTGGTCACTATTTCCCCAATATTCCTTTTAAATACATATTTCCATCAACCCTTCTCAGACCATCTTCCCCACACTCCTTGGGATGTCCTGGGAAGCAACACAACAATCCAAAAAGTCCATCCTGAAATGCTTTTTATTGTAGTAAACTTTGGATGGAAAGTCTTCTAAGTTATTATTTAACCCTATCCTATCCTCCATTTTCCTTAGCATTCATAAACACGGGCAAAGAGAGATGTGTTTCCAGGTTTAACGAGCCATTTATAACTAATTACTGAAGCTTATTAAGCACAGCTTTGGCTTAGACATTTTATCCCTACCTTTTCTCTACAGTATTCACCAAAATTTGGCTTCCTAAGAGGAACTAATTGAATTTCATGGTTTACACATTGCTTGCACACTCTCTTTAATCCCCAGCTCTACTTTTTCTCTTACAGATTGTCCCAGAAGAAAGCCAAAACATTAACTTTGTATTTATTGTGTAAATAAGGGTATTTTTAAAAATTCTATCTCCAGGCACACACACACACTGGATTGGAGCCTCTTCTAATTCTTCAGTGCTCTGGTGCAACTTCATTAAATCAGCAGCCACACAACAATGCGGAAGCTAAAGTGAGATCTTCTACGGGTGATTATGGACAAACAGAATCAGATGTGCCAGATATTTGTAGGCTTTCAGGGAAATTGGCTTCACCTAAAGATTCAGCTCTCCTGTCCTTCTGTGCCAGGCACAGGTGAGGCTCTACCCTGAGTGCTGTGTCCAGTTCTGGGCCCCTCATGACAAGAAGGACATTGAGAGGCTGGAGCATGTCCAGGGAAGGGAACGGAGCTGGGGAAGGGTCTGGAGCACCAGGAGCAGCTGAGGGAACTGGGGGGGCTCAGCCTGGAGAAAAGGAGGCTCAGGGGGGACCTTCTGGCTCTGCAACCCCCTGACAGGAGGGGGAAGCTGGGGGTGGGGGTCAGGCTCTGCTCCTGGGGAACAAGGGACAGGACTAAAGGGAATGGCCTCAAGCTGTGACAGGGGAGGTTCAGGTTGGACGTGAGGAGGAATTTCTTGCTGGAAAGGATGTTCAGGCACTGGAAGGGGGTGCCCAGGGAGGTGGTGGAGTCCCCATCCTTGGAGGTGTCCAAGAAAGGACTGGATGTGTCAGTGCTGTGGGCTGCGTGACAAGGTGGGAATCAGGCACAGGGTGGACTTGGTGGTCTTGGAGGCCTTTTCCAACCTGAATGATTCTGGGGTTCTGTGATTTTTTTGTAGCAAAATCTGGGTGAGTTAACAGTTCAATGCACTTTGGGAAGCTTTCCTCTTCCAGCTCCTTGAAGAAGTTGACAGGTCCTACCAATGTCTCTGTAACTGGAGGCAGCATCTCCTCCCAGAACAGGAGGGAGTCCTGGGCCTGATGATGTCAAAGAGAATTTGTCTTTAACATCAGCAGAATCAATATTTTACCTTAAACTTGCGCCCTTGTAAGCACTTCTTTAACACCTGGTTTAGCACCTGGCATTGTCCAGGCAAAACCCCATCTAAGCAATGATGCAACATAACAGCTATTACATTAAATGTGAATATTTTTATGTCATGAAACACACAGTTTGTGTATTGCAAATGTATTTTTAAGGCGTGGTGAGGGAAGGCACAAGCTGCAGTCCGGCTGTTTGAAAGAGAAGCAGCACAAGGAGGAATATTCCAGGTAAGTTTTTAATAAATGTGTGTGTGCAATGAAATAATTCCAGCCCAAGGCATTTTTAGCAAGTCACAGCAGAGTGCTGCTTGATCTTTACCACAACATTTCCTACAGAAACAGTGTAAGGAAGCTCGCCCGGACTTTCCAGAGGGGCTGAGGAATGGAGGTGACCTGCTGAAAAGTTCAAGTAACAATTTCCAACACAAATGGAAACTTTTCCAGTGATCTTCCTCTCTTTTGTTAACTGCACCTTAAAGGCCAGAAAAAAGGGTCTCCAAATGGATGAATGATAACAAAAAGCCATCTAGAGTTCACATTATTTGAAATTTTAAGGAGAAAAATGTTAAAAGAAACAACCCTCTCTTCAGTGATAACACAGCTCAAGCCACAAAATCATAACCTAGAATTAACTTCTGCTAACAATAATATATTTGGGTTAATTTTATTTTTCAAGAACACAGCCTGTGGGCTGCTGTTGTGCAAATCAGCTTTCCCAGTGCAAATAAAAGTAAAAAAAATAGTCTCAAAAATATTTTAAAAAATGCAAACTAACATTTTTCTTTTCCATCCAGTCCTGTCTGAATAGCTGAGATGCACCATAATTATTAAATAAATGTCAAAGCAAACAAAAAAAGCTGAAGCAGCTACTCAGGGCTGGGAAAAATCAGCACTTCCAGTTAGATCTTGGCAGAGATGGAAGCTGCAGAAGCTGAAATCTCAAAGGAGGGACTCTCAGGTTACCACAGATCTGGGAAGTTCCTACCAATCCCACCTCCAGTAAAAGACTTACATGGTATTCCAGTGCATGGGGCTTGTTTTTGCCATCTGCCTGCAGGTCATTTGCATCCAAAGCGGTCGCCAAAACAAATAAACGGATTAAATAAGGGAAAAAATATTCCATTGCTTTCAATTCTATGAAAACTACGACTGAGGCAATGGAACAAGTTGCCCAGGGAAGCTGTGGCTGCCCCATCCCTGAAAAGGCCCAGAGCCAGGTTGGACAGGGCTTGGAGCAGCCTGGTCTAGTGGAAGGTCCCTCCAGCGGACCTGGATGACCTTTAAGGTCCCTTCAAACCCAAAGCATTTGAGGATTCTGTGATTTCCTGGGGAAATACAGGTTTTCAGCACAAGGTGTCTTGGTGTCTCCCTTGTCGACAGAATTTGGTATCTTTGATAATCCTGCTCCTGGTTATGTTTTAATCTGACTGTCATTTTACACCCTGCTGAGCAGGGAAGGAGAGAAAAGCTAGAGAGTAAAAACTGATCAACTTTAAGTTTACTCCCCATGCCTGTGTTATAATAAACAGCTAATTATGCAGGGAATACACTGCTAAATTTGGGTCCTGTGCTACATTTTTTTCCCTCCATAAATTGTTCTAAGGTTAATTTAAATAATATACTTGAGAAACACATAATTGAACACACTTTATTCTTAATCCTATGTTATAAACATATTTGGATACATTTTGAAAGTTGCAAATAAAATATCCCTTCATTTGTACTTAGAGTCTTAAAATCTCTTTGGGGTAGGCAAAAATAATAACACCTAATCTGCTCACTTAATATCAGTTCCATCTCTGGAGAAAAAGCAAGGTGTGTACTGAAAAGTATTGCAGAGAAGCAGAGAGAAATGTTCCTTGAAATACTTTTTGAGGTACCACACAGAATCATGGAATGTTTGAGTTGGATGGGACTCTAAAGATCATTTAGTTCTGACCTCCCTGCCATGAGCAGGGACACCTTCCACTAGGCCAGGTTGCTCCAAGCCCTGTCCAACCTGGCCTTGGACATTTCCAGGGATGGGCCAGCCACAAATTCTCTGGGAAAGCACCTCTAGCTGAGAGAACTATGAACTCAACAGTCAGGAACAACACCAAAACCAATAATTCTTGTTAAAAGACAGATTTTATGATTTTAAATGCCATAACAAACTCATAGGACAGCACCCTGCCAGGTGCTGGAGAACATCCCCTGGCAAGGATTCACTAATTACCATGCACTCGGAGCCAAGGGATGGAGCTCTGCTCATCCAAGACATGGAGAGTTTGCTTGATCCTTGGAGAGCTAGAAACATCTCTGCTCTGTTTCCTTTTTTTTTCCAACTCCCATGTTTGGTATAGTTACAGAAACAGAATGAAATAAAATGGCACAAGAAGGTAATAAAAAGGCAGCTTTGCTTCCTGATGGCAAAAGGCCAGAAAGCACTGCCCATTCAGACCTCTCTTGTCTGCTCCCATAGGACAACACAGCCTTAGGGAGGATAAAACGGTCACCAAAGCTCTTCCTAGCAGTGGGAAAAGGGTAGACTAGGGTAGTTTTTTAGGGTAGACTAGAAAGCTCCTAAAATCATCATTTTCATTGATTTAAACCCACTGTATTCAAAAGATAATTAAAAAATAATAAAGCAACTAAATATTCTGATGTAATTTCTTCTATCCCTAAGACTAAAGAGAGAATTAAAAAAAAAACAAACAGCAAAAAAAAAATCAAGCTGAGCTTAATTGCTGCTTTATACCCAAGTCCTAATGAAGCCCAGAGAAAGGCATTAGGAAAGGGAGAGGCAGTTCAGGAGCAGCTTTGGGCTCCTTCCTCCTCCTTCCCCCTCCTTCCCCCCACCCTCCCCTGCCCAAAGTGTGTGACATGATCCCAGTTTTGTAGGAAAGAAAGAGAAAAGGCTTTTTTTAAACCAGCTTTGCAGCACTCAGGGATTGCTGATACCAATATCCTCCTCGAAAGCTCCACCACGTCCCCCCTTCGCCAAGGCAACCTTTCATTAATTTAGAAAGTATGAGCTCATTAAGCAATTCTGTTCCAAAGTTCTTGGAGTTGAAAAGCCAGGGAATTTCCCCAGGTTCTCAAAACCTTTTGTCAAAAAAAAAAAAAAACCCAAGTTGCTCCATATTCCTCTTTAAACAAATAAGGTTAGCTACCCTTTTGCCATTCACAATTCAACATTCCCACTAAATTAATTTTTCCAAAAGTAATTCAAATAAAAGCTTTGCTGCTGCTACCCTTTCCAGAGCTGCAAGATTGAATAAGGCATCTGAATAAAATTGTGTATTACAGCCTTCTTTAATATTTAAGCATGACATTCATTGATTTGTTTCTTGTTTTCTGCAAACCTTGACAACATGATAAAATAAATCATAAGAAGAAAATATAGTGGTAACATCTTTTATGGACTTCACATAGTCATCAATCTCAAGCTGTGAGTGAATTATCAGTGCAGCAAAAAGATCTATGTTTTAAGAGCTCCAATAGCACACTAGCTAGAGGTTTTTCACAAGCAAACTCAAGGCGAGTGACTGATAAGCATCATTATTGTTTTCTGAGAGTCTAGTTTATAGTGTGTTGTGGAGGTGTTGGCATATATGTTTCAGAAGGAAAGGTTTGATCAATTCTAAGTAGACATCTACTAACATATAAAAAATATAACAAGGGTTCCTGCTGAGCAGTATTAAAGTACCTATTGCACCATGTCAGCATGACAGGCCCCATGTTGTGTTTTTGATTATATTTAATATAGAATTAACCTTTCTTAATGTAACATATTGTGCATGCAATGGGAGTGAAAAATATTTTTTTTGACCAAAAAAACAAATATCATCCTTATTTAGGTTTTAAGGAATACTTCTTTATTTTCAATTTATAAAACTTCCCGTCGTAAAATTGTCGCGGCCCCGAACTGACAGGAAGGAATAAAAGCTTTTTTTTCCCTGTGGTTTGTGAGCTACAGAGAGAAGAAGCCATTGGGGGCATTGGGAGCAGCTGAGAACAACCATGGGGCAGAAAACAGGGTATTTCAGCAAAATTCAAGGAAATATCCTGTTGGAAATACCAGAAAGACTCCAACACTCTCCATGCTGGTGGTTTCAGAGGTCAGCACAATGATGGGGATGCACATACCCAAAAGTGGGTTCCTTCTGAAAATAATGGGACTGAGGGGATGATCTGAAATAATCAAAGGCTGTGAGGAGAAATGGGGTATTAATTCAATGGGATAAAGCAGCTGACACTGCTGCATAATGAGGTTATGGAAAGGTATCATCGTTTTGCTGTGAAAAATGCCCCTCCCGAAAGTAACTCTTTCAACAGACTTACAAATGTTTTATATCTGGTAAATGGGCTAATGAAAGCTTTAGGTTTAGAAAGCAGTAGCCTAGGGATTGTAAGAGTAAATATTAAGATGTTTTCTGACAAGCTGAATATATGTGGTTTCCCACAAAATCCCACAGTGCTTTGCACTCCATAAATATCACTCCTCTTCCCTCACAACTTTTACTATATGAAATATGAAGCCGCCGTCCACTAAAACATCGCCGTACTTTGCTTGGGCTCCAATCTCAGACACACATTTATTTACATAGGTTGAACAACATTCATCACCCCTGTAATTAATGCAGTCAGTCATGAGGGTGTGAAGTATTTCCTTTACCATCCCGTGGCAAAGCAGGACACTGGACTTTTCACACAAACCCCTCATTTAAAAGGAAAAAAAATCAACTTTTAGAGGCCTTTGTAGGCTTGTGTTGATTGGAGGGCTACAAATTCATTGGGCCACATCTTCAAATTAATTTACAGGTAATATAACAGCTAAATGGTGGCCAGTGGGCTGAGGATTTGGTCAGGTAGAGATGCTCTGAATTATTTATATTCCAGGGTGAAATCACTGTCTCTTTAGGACTCAGCCCTGCAGGCTCTGTCTGGGTGACACTGTGGACTGGAAGAGGAGACACAATTACTTCCTCCCTGTGAAATATTTATTTTCAATACCAGCTTTTAGCAACCAAGATTCTATTAAAATTATGAAAATGGCAGAAAATGGAGAAAGGAGGAGTATGGGCAACACCACCACCTCATCAAGTGGTGCTTCAGTGAACAGACTGAAGAAGACCCATAAAAAGAAGTAAATATTATTTATATCCATTTTCTTCTTTTGTTGAAATAGCTGTCTGAAAGTTGAGCTTGAAGCAGAGCTCTGGCTCACTCTCCTCAGGTTATCAGAGCAAGGCCTGCTCAGTAGCAAAATTCAGAATCTCCAGTGACGTCCAAGCTCTGCAAAATGCTTAACTTGGTAAGTGGGGAGATTTTCTTGTAAATTCAATTTTTCTTGTAATTCAATACCGCACCAGAGGTCTCACTTGATGGAAAAGAGGCTCTGTGCTCCTGGAGTGTTTTACAAATATGTAAATATTATACCTAAGCTGCCCCTGCTAATTAAATATGGCACTTTACACAAGCATATTGTTTCCAGTCTCAATGTTCTGGCTTAAATCCATCATCAGTAATTACGTTGTGTCCTTTTAAATTCTTTGCTGCTTTAATTAGCTAAATTATTCTACTTCACTTCCTGTCCCAAACTTCCAGGCAGTGCTGGTGACCCGTCTCTGTGGCTCCTGGGTTGTGTCTGCACTGGTGGCATCATCACTCATCCGTGGGGAGATGGTAACTCCACAGTGATCCGTGGCTCTGGAGCCCTGTCCCTGGATTATCACAACTTACTGAACACATAATAAGATTTTATGCTTATATACATCTTACTTATGTTTTTCAAAGCAATTTTATATCATCCCTGCTTTCCTCAAGTGTCTATAATTCATGATAAATGTAATCAATAATGTTAAACCTGGAAAATACTCTGTTCCTGACTCTTATCATTCCCACTTTAGGTAACAGAACTAATGACCTTATAGAAGTAAGAAAAAAGGTCATCAAAACCATCAGAATAAGCAAAATAAATAAGAAATTAGTATCTATTAAATCCAAAAATGCTTGACCAGAAGAGCACACTGGGTATTTCTGAAGATCCAAGACTGCTAAAAGCTCAAAATTATTAACCTCCAGTTATTTGGATATTAAATTGATGGGTCTGGGTCTCAGGAACATGTGACAGTACCACAGATGAGAGAAACTTGTTCAACTCCAAGAGGATTTCTACTATTAATAAAGATAAAGTAGGGACAAGGTAGGAAGGGAGTGAGCTGCAGTTTAATATACTTATCCTATGAGTATTTCTATAAAATCAGTTCAAAATTTTTAGTGAAACAAAGTCCTGAATAGAAATGGAATATTTATTTTCAATACCAGCTTTTAGCTACCAAGATTCTATTAAAATTATGCTGGAGAAAAAAAATTAAAGATATGTATCTTGCTAATAAAAATGCAATTTTGTGATGGATGTTGCAGAAGCAGAACCTCCTATAAATTAGGTCACTTTCACAGTAAAGCATCTCCTGAACTCCTTTGTGGGAATTATGTAGGAAAGGGGTTTTCTTTTCAAATCTTAATATAAAACTTGGAAAAAGAACAAGTATTCTACCTTATTCACATTCATAAAAAAATCATAATGTAGCATCAATATTCACTTAATAAAGAGACCATTTACACTGCTGGGCTACTGTTCTTTTGTTTGCCAGGGTTGGAGGTTTTTTTTTTTTTTAATCATATGGAAGAGTCGGTGCAGCAACATCTGTGACTTGTCAGTCATTTAATTAACCAAAGAAAAGCTAGCTATTCATTTTATTTCTGTATATGTTAATGCTAAAAACTAATAGAAAACAGCTAGTAAATTGTCCTCTGCATATATTGGACACAGCAACAATTACTCTGGCAGAGAAGATATAATAAAAGAGGAAATTTTAATAGTATTCTTATTCTATTTATTCTCAGGGGCTTCTGTTTCAAGGTACTGTAGAAATTAACAATTATTTCTTTTCATTGTTTTTGATGATCTTTTTCTATTATGGCCCTACCCGACTTCAAATAAAATATAATTTGAACTTTCGGTTTTGTATTAAATTTTCTGGGGCATCTTGAGATTTCCTTTCTGGTTGGTTACGGGGAGGTCCTGAGAAGGTTCAGAAAAATAAGCAGGAACTGTTTCTTTCAGACAGCTGGTTAAAGCATGTCAGTTATTAGTACAATCAAGATAACTCAGCTTAAACTGAGAACTTTCACATAATACAATAATTTACTTTTCCAGCGTTCATTTTATTGACAAATATGTCTTTCCCATATTTTCGGAATGTCTGTCATATGATATGTCTAAATACTTGCTATTGCTCTGCTATATAAAGCAATTAACTGACTTTATACAGCAAATTGTCAAAGGATTTCCCCCGAAAGCTTGGGGAAATCTAACATACGGAACTATTCTCCAATTTATTGACATGCTACGATGGTGAAAAAAGTAGGACATCAATAAACAGCTTTAGCTGGAAAACTGGAATCTGATTATAAGTATTGGGAGCTGGAGACCAGAGCCTCAATTAAAATACATGGCATGGCTTTATTTTAAAATAGAAAGGTGCTATATTTTAATGGGGACAAGGCAGGGCTTGGTAAAGTGTAGGAATGCAGCAATGTGGAGTTTTACGTCCAAAGTGTCCCATGGGTCTATTTGAACTGGAAGTAGGTTCAGCTCCTCATCCCAGATCATTCCTCTGGCTCTGGGAAGCACAGGGAAAGTATCTTTAGGATTTTGCGCAGGGAGTGATCTTGTGTCTCTGTCAAGGGCAGAGTGATGGGATGACACGAAAGGTGGAGCACAGGCTGAGGTAAAACAGTTCAGGACTGGCCCTGGATGGACTTCTCACCCATAAGGAAAGACCTTCTACTTACTGCAGAGCCCAAATATCCTAAAACAGCAGGTCTGGAAATTTTGGTCTAAGAAAAACAATCAAAGCCTAACCATCTGGGTTTTATACAGCAAATATTGATTAGGATCAAAATGAACTCCAGAAGAATGTAGATTAAATAGCTCAGTAAGTTGTGGAGCACTCAAAGGAATCTCCAAAAGTAGACTGAAATCTCTATAATATAAGAATATCAGAATCACAGGATCATTAAGGTTGGAAAATACCTCCAAGACCAAGTCAAGCCTTTGAGTGAATACCACCAAAAATTCAGCAACAGACTGAAAATAAAGCAAATAACAGATTTTACAGGATTGACTAGGAAAAAAAAAAAGTATAAAGGAATAAAAAAAAAAAGAAAATGATAAAAAAAGGAGATATGAAATGTTTCAAGAAATTAATTTTTTATAAAGTGAAGGGAAATTTCCTTCCTGGGTCTTAGATTCACTATTTTTTAGTAAAACAGCTTGTGCTGTGCCACTGATGGTACCTCACCTACAGTGCTGAGAGACAAGGAAGGGCTGCTGAGACTGGCTGGGAATAATTGTTTCGTTAACAAATTATCTACCTACACCCAGTTCTTACACCTGTGTAACTTGAGTTTTTCAACACCTTTTTCTGATCTTTCCTTTCATGTCACCACTGATTTTCACATTCATTTGTACCTTGCTTTTGTCTGCAAATTCTTTTGTTGAATCTTTGGGTTGATTTGGATTCCACCAGCATGGAAGGAGCGATAGGAGTTTGATCTTGGAATAATATGAAAAATAAAGAGGAAAAAAGAGGAGGAAGAAATTCCAAAATGAGCTGTAGCAACCCCCTCTGATGAAATGCTTTTGTACGTGTCAGGAGCCCAGTGCCACCCTCACTGTATTGTTAATATTCTGGTTATCATGCAAGGAGTCATTGATGAACAAGTTTAAGCAGTGTGCAAACAACGTTACCTGCTGGGAAGTGTTAAGGTACCCATCATACCATGTCAACTTGACAGGCCTCATGTTGTGTTTCTGATTATATTTAGTCATATAAAATTAACTTTTCCTAATGTAACGTGTTGGGAAGGCGACGTGGACACAACAAGAGTTATTTAGGCTCGAACCTATTTGTATTCAGATTTACTAATGAGAATCACAACCTGATCAAAATCCCCGACTCATTTAACGCATTTATGGAGTGACAGGGCTGCAGAGCCTCGAGCCCTAATCCATGTGAGAGGTGATAAAGCAGGAGGGTTTTGCTGATATTCCCGTTGTCCAGCAGTGCCAGCTCTGGGCTCCACACAGCTCCTGTCTGTATATGGCAAGACTGGAGCTGTCTCTGACTTGTTTGGTGCTGTGCTCTCTACCAGGTGGATTTTTTAGAGTTATTTAGCGCATTTTTTTTAGGAAATGACAATGGCTGCGAGCTCCCAGCTCCCAGTCCTTTGTTTTTTTTCTTTTCTTTTCTTTTTCTTTTCTTTTCTTTTCTTTTCTTTTCTTTTCTTTTCTTTTCTTTTCTTCTCTTCTCTTCTCTTCTCTTCTCTTCTCTTCTCTTCTCTTCTCTTCTCTTCTCTTCTCTTCTCTTCTCTTCTCTCTTTTATTTTTCTTTCCCTTTCCCTTTTCTCTTTCCCTTTCCCCTTCCCTCTTTTTTTTCCTTTTCATTTACTTTTATTTTTTCATGTGATCCATATCATTCATATGTTTATTGGAGTGCCTTACTGTGAGAGACAATATCCCTGTGACAATAGTATCCCAGGCCAAAGGAAAAGCCAGACCAGAGGAGTTGGTACTACATTGCCTGTCCCTCAAATTAGTGGCTAAACCAGTCTTAGAGTCATCAAAGAGCTTTGATTAAGATAAAAGCAAAAAAATGTCAAATATCTAAACCAACTGGCAAAATGTACAAGCACTCACAGGCAGAAGCTTTGGTTCCCTTTTGTTTCTTGCCATTGCAAATTCAAGGTTCAGTGCCCCATCCATGCCCACTGACTGTAGGGCAAAGGATCAGGATTTATTAATTATTGGAAAAGCCAGGGAGGGGCCTTCATAATTAAAGTCTCAAAGTGCAACTCCTCATTTTCAGCTCTTGCAAGCTCACTGTACCTGTGTCTGCTCAGATGACACTCAATCCTCAGCCTGAAACCGGAGTCTTAGAAATTAGGGCAGGAAATGCAATAAAAAAATCTTCAGCTGCTTGTGCAGAAAAAGGAAGCTGAAAAAGGGTGCAATCATCCAATTCAGTGAAGAGAATGATACCAAAATACCTTCTTTTTATTAATGGTGTTGAGGCTTAAAGGCTGAAATTTGGCATGGAAGCCTTAGATGAGAGGAAACAAAATGACTGATTTATGGGAAATTGAAAATTGTTTCCCACACTGGCTCACTAATGGCTAAATTGGGCTAAATTTGGCCTAGTCCTCATGCAGCAATATTTCACTGGTGTGGAATACTCTGGATGTCCAGTCATTCAACCTCTGAATTTCCAACGCCATTAAGGGTTGCATCAAACTCATAATTATTGTGGAAAACAAAATAATGAAATACATTAAAGGCATATTCTTCATGTGAAATGTAGGCAGCAAACATGACCTTGGGAGATAATCAGGATCCGAGGCAACATTTTTCTTAATGACTAAGACCTTCAACAACAGTTTTCTAAGAAAAAGAACTATGTTTTAAGATAAAGGAAAAATTTTTAAGAAAAATTGTATTTCTTTTTATCCTCGTATTACAGCAACAGCAAAATGACAGGTTTTTGTCACTTTAAATGATTTTGCCATGAAGTAAATCCCCAATTTACAAAAGTTTAGGACATCAGTGGGAATAAAAGGTCCTGCTGTTTAATTAAAATGTACTTCATGGGTGGAAATCAGCATTCAAAGTGCCCAGAACTTACAACGGCGGCGACAATCGAGTTTGTGCTTTGTGCTGCGATTTACTGCTCCAGCTCTGCCTTCAGCCTGCCTTGTGATGTTGCAGGGAACGGGCTGGAAATTAAATCCATGCCTAATATGCTTAACTTGTGCAGCCAAATGAAAGAGCACCCGCTCCATTCTCCAGGCACTGCTCCCCTGCACAGCCTGGGGCTGCCAAGAAGCCTCCACGGGCAGAAGGCACCATTTTGGGCAGGAGGCACAAATATTTTAATATATAATAGGGGTAATTTGTCCTGATTAGAGGAATATCTGACCAGGTCAGAGGGATGGGAAGAGGGAATGGGAAGAAGGAATTGGAAGGGGAAGGAAAGGCAAGGGAAGGCGAGGGAATGCAAGGCAGGCAAGGGAATGTTGGGAAAGGGGAAGGGGAAGGGGAGGGGGAAGGGGAAGGGGGGGGGGAGGGAGAAGGGGGAAGGGGAAGGGGAAGGGGAGGGGGAAGGGGAAGGGGAAAATGAGAGCAAACTCTCTGTTAAAATATATCAGTAAGAGAAATAGGTAATAGCACTGTGAGCAATTGGTGCTGAGGAGCTCATCCATAGGGTTTGACTAGTTCATCTCCCTCCTTTCCTGCAGTTACTTGGGGGCTTCAAGCTTGGACCCCACCAGATCAAAGTACCAATAAGTTTGGTTTAGTTTTTGCAATGATACATGTTATGTTTAAAAAAAAAAAAAAAAACAAACCAAATATTAAATGTTCCAAACTTTGCAGAATAGATTTTAGAAGTCACTAACCAGTGAAATGGTTGTTGTCTGCAAAGTCACCTATTTCTAGACTTGAAAGTAGAACCATGAAAATTAAAGTGTTTTATAATAATATTGGGATGAGTATATTGTAAGAGCAGAGATCCTCATTATCTCTCCTGACTGCTCAGCAGGAGACACACCCTGGTTATATTGTGATCCTGATTCCAGTCATGAGGAAAGAGAGGAAGGTGGGACTCAGATTCACAAATGAGTAGAAAACTCACAACCTGTGTTACCGTACTTAGGGAAGTTACCCATTAGTGGGACTTGGGGCAATATAGATGGATAAGAAAAGGAATTCAGGGCTGCAGGACAACAACAAGCACATGCATGAGAGCATTGGTTTCTGTAGCCTCGTAGCAGAGAAGGGATGCTGCTAGAGCATCGTTTCAAAGGATGTGCCAATTTAGCAAGCCAAATAATTTATTTTTTTAAAACTTTCACCTGGGAAAATAGTTATGATTAGTAGAGATCTGTGTTCAGCTTGCCTTCACTTCTGTTTGGAAAATACAGGAAAACACGGTGATATTACCAGTACTAATGTGAGCAGAGCTCAATCCACAGGAGAATAGGTGCACGAATGTGGGTGCACACAAGTGTAAGCCCCAGCTCAAGAATGTGTCCCTTGTTGCCTGAAGGGAAAAAAAAAAAACCACTCCTGGCAAGTGGAGAATGCATTATCTCAGTAATATAGCTGGGAGATACCAGAGGAAATTTCAGCATCAAATATTTGTACATGGGTCCAATTTATTAAAAGCAAATATTGACCATTCGGTCCTTAAATATTTTAAATAATTTATTCTAAATATTTTGATACCGAAGTAAATTAATGCTAAAGCATTTCTTTGTTTGTGCCAAATCAGTGCTTCCCAGTAGGAAGTTAGTCCATCCTTGCAAGCAAGCTTTCCCTCTCAGTAGGCAGTCCATTTCTGCAAAGTGCCATTAACTTAATTTCAAAAAGAACCAGTAAAGGTATATGGAGCAGGCAGTAATAGCATGGAAAATATCCAAAATTACTAGACCCCAGCAACAGAACTTGGATGCCGTTTTCATGCACTAATAATTTGTAGTTTACATATTGAAGGTAACTATAAACTGACTACTTCCTTGGTTAAGTCTTGCAGGTAATTGCAAATATGTTGTTAGTGCTGTACCTTTCCCCGTGTGAGAGCAGCATCTCCACGAACAAGAACAGAAACCACAATTTTCACTTTATTATCAAGAAGTGATACAGAGTTTCTTTGTCAGCAACAATGTTAAATTTACTTGTCATCAAACTATAAGAGTGCAGTGATTTTTAAGATAGATTTCGTAAGTAGAAATTGCAACATTCTGGATGCTCTTGGCTTTCATTTAAGTCAAATCTTGTCTTAATAATGGAGATTTGATGAATATGCTTCAGTACATGCATGGAAAATTATGTTTCAAATCAGAAAAGTCTTTCTGAACTCCCCTTTATTTTGACCAAGAAATTTAGTGTGTGGAAAGAACAGCAATGACACAACAACGTTAATTACTCTTGGGTGTAATTCAAAGTCATTTCTATGAGAAGTGGGACATGGACTTTGCTGTTCCTTCAAAGGTTTTCCCAAAGAATTCTGCATTTCTACACTTCTACTGCCCCAAGAGCTCCCAATTGGATGGTTTTCATACAAAAACCAGTTGCAGAAAGTAGGCTGGACTTAAAAAGAAGATTTAAAAAGGTGATCTTCCATTACCTCTGAGTTTAGCAATAGCCCAACTCTCAAACCACTGGTACTGTTCAGTCTGATCATGGTGATGGATTTTTGGACATTATACACACCAGTTTTCCTCCAGTTGAGCCAGGGGAGAGACAGGTGCTTTGGAAGGTGATGGGAGGACCTGCCCCCATCTGGCTAAAGCCCAAGGAAAAGACCTGCTAATTTCACTGCTCTTTGCATCAGGATCTACATTTGGAACAGGAGTTTTCCAAGCAGGGCTAGGAACTGAAGTCCTGGGGAAGGCTTCCAACCACTGGAATTCACACACCTCATTTATACCAATCAGCTGGTGCTTTCTCTGCTCACAGAATCTACATTTCACAGTTCAACTCATAATTTAAGAAATTTCTTGCCTTGAGTCTGTGATGTACTTTAAACTTACCCCTGTATGTCCTATTGAACGTTTAAGGGTCCTGAAGTCACTCTGGTTTCAAATCACACTATTTATTGCAAAAAAGGATTGTGCCTCCTCTAAGGGGCCACAGGACTTTTTCTGATAGACACAATCATGGATCAAGACCAGCAATTAAATGTGTTAATTCTTCATCTTTTGTGGAAGCCACTGGGATCTGGTAAACCATAAAACTGCCCTGGGACCACTGAGATGGCTTTGCTTGGAATATTTGGAAAGAAAAAATTAGAAAGAGTGTGAGAGACTGAGATCATCACTTACAAAATGAGTAGTTTCCACCCATTTAGCTGTGGCCCAGGTTTCCCCAGCCATGCCAAGTGGAGATCTTGCAGTTGGCGGAGCAGGCAGGTGGTGGGAACTGCAGTGCTGGGCCAGCTCACCTGCTACGAACATTACACATTCAATTTTGGACAGGAAAGCAGGAGCCAGCACAACAAATTAGGAAATGTGATCTGTACACCACAGGACAGCATTGCTGCCCTCAGAAAAGACATCCAGTGAGAAGGTTATTCAGTGAGAAGAGGGGATATTAATAATCAATCTTTTTGCTCACTGAGAGTTCACCGCAAAAGGCACTTTTGGCCTAATATTTTAATTAGCCAGATAAATTGACTTACAATAGGGAAAACGTTTATAGCAAAGATCTCAAACTAAGTCCCTTTGTTCACCTTCCAAGTGTCCAAGGCCAGGTTGGACAGGGCTTGGAGCAAAGTGGTCTAGTGGGAGGTGTCCCTGCAATGGCCAGGGGTTGGAACTGAAAACTGGATGATCTTAAACGTCCTTTCTATAACCATTCTATAATTTCTATAATCTATATTTCTATATTTTACAACCATTCTATAATTCTGTGATGTAACAGCCTCAATGACCTCAAGAAATCTGACAACAAAAGGAAGTTAAAGCCTTTCATATTTTGGAGGTATCTTATGCCTCTGGATCCAATGCCCTGCTAAAGAAAAGTTCAGTTCTTTCCAAACCTAAGAAAAATGGCTTTTTGCAGCTCAGTGTTGGAGATGGACTCTTTCTCTCTTCCATGAAGATCTTCCTTTGCCTTCCTGTAGATTCACTGACCCACTCTGACCCTGCTCCTCCCCTGGGCACAGGGAGGGGAGAAGGATGTAAAGGCTGAGAACAGAAGCACTAAGTCCTCACCCTCCCGTAGGGATGCCCTGTAGGCAGCAGAGGAAATGGAGTAAGTACAAGTAAAATTGGATTTAATAATTGCCACTAATAAAGGGGCAAGTGCATAGAGCCAGTTACTCTGCTGCCGGCAAAATTAATTGCTCAAGGCACATTAACAGTGTATTAGTTAACACATACACAGTGAGTAAATTGTAATTAAGCTAACTAACTAAATAGTAAATACATAGACTGTGTATGACAATCGCTCCTTGTAAAAATCCTTTACACACCAGTGAGAATTACTGATGTACACAATTTAAACCAAAAGATTCAAAACGCATGCACATATCTTTCAATCTTTAAAATGGTTCAGATTGGTATTTTTATTTTTTTTCAATTGGTAAATGAAAGAATGATGTCATACAGCAGCATTAAGTACTATTAAACGGGCCATAACTAACATTGGCTGCATAAATTATCCATAAGCTGACACTTTTATGCACTTGGTGAAGAATTGCTTCATGGGTTATGCAATCTTTTCCAAAACAAGTTCCAAAGAATAACATCACTAGTTATGTTTCATAACTACAAATTGGTAACTGAATTAACATTCATTTATTAAGTTTACATGGAGAACTCCTCTAATTCAAATGCTTACAGATTATAATTTATTTTTATCTGAGGTATAATTTTTCATATCTTATTTTTGCCAAAATCAATACAACCTCAGCCAAACTCTCTTTCCAGTTCTCCATTTGTACCCTCCTGTTCTTGGCTACTTACCTAGATGAGTCTTTTCTAGCTGGGAAGGTAAATAAATGAGCTTGGTTCACCAAAAAACAGTCATTTGCAAAATTCTGATTTTCAGACTCTGATTCCTGAGTTAATATTGACAACTTTGGGATCCTACTTTTGCAATCTAATAAAAAAAATAGAAGAGAGAATTACTTTTGCACATATGGAACTTGAACAATTGATCTGCCAGTAGGGAGATTTTGAGTATGGTTATTTTTTAATAATCTGTTTTATTTCTCCTATCCCAGTTTAATCTGTGAGTCAGATACTGGTGTGGAGTGGGACAATATGAAAAGACCTTTTTTCCATGACACAATGGGACACAATGGGAGGTGACACGATTGTAAATTTGTCTTTGATAGGTTAAAGACTTCACGGAACCAGCCATAGAAAATAAGCTCAGATGGAGCTGATTCATTTCAAATGAAATGGAAAGGCAAATAAAGTCACGTAGGTTCAGTTTTCCTATAGCAAAAGGAGAAACATGATTAAGTGCCAAGGCATGACGTAGGTGGACTGCAGAGATCAGAGAGCAGGAGGTCACAACTCCTACACCCCTGGAAAGGTGGACAAGTTCAGTGGAGCGATGTAGAGATGCCCCTGAGGCAGAGACCCTCAGGGATCCTGCTGTCCCAGGGTCCTACGAGGTACAGACACATGTTGTTGTGCTGCAGGATTATATTTAATCAGTCACATTAAATAATCCTTTCGTGCACAGGGTTGTACGGTCCATTTTCTACTTGTTCCATGTTGTTTTATCTTGCCAAACTCTGAAAATTAATAATTTCTTAAAATTGAAAATAAAAAACATGTTAGAGAATAAATCCATCCTGTCTCGTTGCAAAAACCTTTGACCAATCCTCTTTCTTTGACCATTTAAACATTGGAAGGGGCTGCACAGGGAGGTGGTAGAGGTGTCCCTGGAGGTGTTTAAGGAATGACTGGATGTGGCAATGAGTGCTCTGGGCTGGTAGACAAGGTGGAGATCGGTCAAAGGTGGGATCTGATGATCTTGGAGGTCTTTTCCAATGATTCTGTGATTCTATCACACTCTATCAAACCTATTTCACATTTCTATGTGCTGATGGTTGAACAGGGTTCGACAAAGACTAAGGGGTAGAAACAACCAGGTGAGGCTCTTTGACATGTGGCAGGCAGGAAACCAGGTAACCAGGAATGATTGAACACTTTGGATCTATTAAACCTGTTAAACATGGCTGAAGTTTGGACTCCACTGGTAAAATCATTACAAAGTATGTCTTGCATGGATTAAAGGGAGAGGGAAATGAAATATCCAAAAAAGCCATCAGGACTGAAATTATTCTTTAACCTCTATGGCTTAAGGTTTTTCTCCAAGTCTGATGATACTCGGACATTTTTCTGATTTAATTTAGGTTGGCCTGGGCCAGGGAGGCCCTGCTTCTTCACAGACAATTTCCATATTTGGGATAAGGATCTTTCAACCAAATCCAAGCAGCCTAAACAAGGTGCCTACCGTTAAGGGAAGAAAATTCTGTGGGTTTATAAGGCTTCGTTTTTAAAAATCTATAGCTTAGCCTAAAAAAACACTGGAGTTTTATATAAAAATTTGATTTCTTGCCTTTTTTTATTTTTGTGTTGATTTTACCTTCTTTCCATTGCAAAAGCGGAGCTGTCACAGTAAAGATGTGTTGATGCCTTTTAGCCTGCTACTGGAAAAAATAATTATAAATCTGCCAAATACCACAAAAAGTTGAATTTAACTATTCTGTTTCTCTATTTCCGTAATTCAGGGTTGAACTTCAAAACCTTGTGGGACTATTTATAGGAGGCAGTAGGGATTCTGTTCCTTCAACAAGAAAACCGAAGATATAAAATATGGCAAAGGTATGTTGAGAAGACTTCAAGATACGAAATGGAAAATATTATATATATTGCTACAAAAATGAGTATTTCTAAAAAGCAGTTTGAGGATATTATTTTGGTTTTTTTTTCATTGTTTCTTGTAGCTGCTATCTAATCCAATGGATTAGATCATCCAGGACTCTAAATGAAACACAGAAATTCCTTTCTTTGTCAGTGCTGGAGAACACACCATGCAGGGTCCCAGCTGGATCTGTCCTGGATCCGATGCTGTTCAATATTTCATTAACAACTTGGATGACAGAAGAGAGAGTAGACTTTGGATGACACCGAGCTGGGAAAGATAGCAAGTATTAAAATTCCAAAATATTTTGGAGCACCCATCCTAATGATGACATTTAATAAAGATGAGTGTGAGGCACTATATATAGGAAGAAAAATCCAATCCACACAAATACAATGGTGGAATTTTGCAGAAAGTGAGGCTACAAAAGATCTCAGAATTTTTATGAGTCAACACATACAACACTGTCAGAAAAAGGCAAATGAATTTCTGGGGTCTCTGCAGATCACCATTAAAGCCTTAACAAAAATAAAATGCCCATTTCTTCGCATTAGCCTTTAAAAAAAAAGATAAAGAAAAATTGGGGAAAAGTGCAGAGGAAAATAATAGGAAATTACAAACATTTGAGAAAAGCTGTGATGAGTTTGCTTAGTCTAGAAAGAAAAAGGGGACCCTCAATAATATTTTTATTTTAAATATATTCATATACGGGCATATGAAAGCATATATATATATAAATCATTATTTTAAATAAGGTGACAAGCACTTTTTTCCATGTCCAAACAGGGTTGCACAAGAAGTAACAAGTTTTAGCTTGCAGAAAGGGAGTTTTTCTATCTGAAAGGATAATTAGGCATTGGAGCAAATTACCATGGGAGATTGTGAAACTCACTGGCAATTTTGAGGAACA
Organism: Pipra filicauda; assembly: GCF_003945595.2. Classification (NCBI taxonomy): domain Eukaryota; kingdom Metazoa; phylum Chordata; class Aves; order Passeriformes; family Pipridae; genus Pipra; species Pipra filicauda. The sequence continues at coordinate 1,702,859 of NW_024103996.1, read as the reverse complement.
GATTAGACATACATCTGCCAACACTCATGTAATTTTAGTTGGTCCTGGTCCAGGGCACAGAAGGAAAAGGGCCCAGATCCATGTTGCCTGATGGGAGAGACACCTAACTCTGGGAACTGACCATCCTGGAAACCTCTGATGGGCCATTTTAAGGGCAGAGGTGTTAAATTGTATGATTGTAGGGCCAGGGGTGACTGCATTCCTCAGCCACTTGCTGGAGTCAGCTGGAATCAATCTGGATATGGGCATATTCCAGCATGGAATCCAGCTTAACATCCCTTCCACCCCACAACTTGTCGGGGCTTCTCTATATATTAAATCACACATCCTGGATGGAAACCAACTCCCAACACAGAGTGCAAGGAGGACATCCAGGATATATAGATTTAATTTTGCATATGTCCTTTTATCTGAAAGCATCACTTCTGCACCCAAAAACACAGGTTTCAGACCATTGAAGTCAATATAACAACCTATATTTTAAAATAAAGAGTTCCAGTTTAAAATAGAGACTTGCATTTTGAAATAAAGAGTTCCAGTTTAAAATAAGGACTTGTAGCTCAAAAACAAATCCTTGCAAGTTCAATTTCAGCCATTTGTATAATATTCAGCAATCAATTAAAAATAAGGGTGTCAAAACCAAAAGTGGTTATGTACCTGAAAATAAAGTGGGTTTTATCATAGCAGCTGTACCTGGGTACCTCCAGCTTCCAGAGACATCCATCAATATCCCAGTAGGATTCCTTGGCAAGATGTCACAAAGAAATCAAAATTTTCAGATATTTCCTCCTTCTTTTATAATTTTCTGTCTACTACACTAAAATCCAAAAACTCCATGTACATCAGGGGCGTATTCCCTAAATAACAGGCTGGGCTTAAAGTGTCTATCCAGGAATTCTGCCCTTTGCTGCCACACTAAATGCTCCTACACGGCTCCTCTCTGGCCACACTCGTGCCCATCTGCTCAGATGGCCCAGTGCCTGTGGCAGGTCGGCTGCCAACTTCCCTGGGTCAGGAATGCCAAGCTATGACAGCAGTAGATGGACAACCTGCCTCATACTGCCCTGATCTCCCTTCCAAAATCCTCCTCAGAATGGTTCCATTCATCAGGTAGTGAACAGAAAGTACCTGAAGGATGGAGAACGGGAAACATAAAAGGCTTGGGGATATTTGCTCTTTCCAAAAAAAAAAAAAAAAAAACAGGCTTCTAGGAAACATATAAAGGTCATTTGGGATATAAGATATTATAAAAACATTGCCCATAGGAGTGCTCTGAAAGCAAACCTCTGGCAGGGTTTCAGTAGCTGCATTAGGCAACTCGTAGGCAAAGGATTGTTCCCAGCTCTTCCTGGCCAGGGCTTGCATTTGTGTGGGAAGTTCCTCCCTTCTTTTAGACTAATTAATAAACCAACAGTATTGACAGACTGTATCACCCAGAATGGGGTCAGTGCATCAGTGCACAGCACGTGGTTGAGGATGCCCAGCTCCATCCAGGCCCGGGAGCAGATCCTGCTCTGCCCAGGTGAGGGGAGAGGGAAGCTGGTACCTCAGTGTGTTTGCACATGGATTGGGGGGAACCTCAGATGAGTGAGGTTAGGGGTAGTGAGGTGAATCTCTCTCAGACAAAACCACATGGGAAGACCTCTGTCCCAGCTGTGAGATCACAGAGTACCAGAATCACTGAGGTTGGAAAAACCCTCCCAGACCATGGAGTCCAACCTGTGCCCGATCCTCACCTTGTCACCCAGCCCAGAACACTGAGTGCCACGTCCAGTCCTTTCTTGGACACCTCCAGGGATGGGGACTCCACCAGCTCCCTGGGCAGCCCCTTCCAATGCCTGAACACCCCTTCCAGGAAGAAATTTCTCCCGTGTTCCAACCTGAACCTCCCCGGCACAGCTTGAGGCTATAAAGCCTCAAGGGATGGAATGTGACAGGAGGAGCTCTCCTGTTTGTGTCCCTCATCCTTTCCTCTCCATGAAGCTCCTGGAAGCCACAGAGCCTCTCAAAATGTGCAGCCACTGCTGGGGCCCATGTGGGATTTCAGGGAGGGATGGAGGAACAAAATCAGCTTTCCATTATTTCTATTCACTTATGGAGAAAAAAAAAAATCCAGGTGTGGTGTAAATGGTCTCCACCAATACAGAAAAGGGCACTGGGTGTCAGCATGAGTATAAATAGTCCTGGCTGAGAGCACGATAGCTCTGCCTGAGCTCTTAGGAAAGAGCCAATAAAGACATTTGGAGATTTCAGAGCATAAATCACTGTCAGGAAGCAAGGCCATGTTTTCCTGGTGGAAACACCAGGAGTAGTTTAGTGTTCTACTCCTGCACCTGAAAATCGGGTATTTTACATGCTAAATGTCATCAACAAGAGAAGATTTTAGGCTGAAAGAGGAGCTCAGACACTTGAGGTTTTACCTCCAGGACAAAACATGTACGTGGGAGTCTTGGAGGAGGTGCCAGGGATTCAAAAGCCATGTAAACCACACTCTGAGTCTTTCCCCCCAACCCAATGATTTTTGTGCATATAAATGAAATGTTTCAGTCTATCATTCAAAGCTTTTCCACAACTATCCAAAACTGATGCACATTAAATGCAAGTCAGGATGATGAAAAAAAGACATTTTTCTCACTGAGGAGAAATTCATGTCCCTAGAAAAGGAGTTGTTATGGTGACATTTTACTCGGTACTTGTTTGGTTGGGATCGTTGGAAGATGTGAAAGTCCCAAAGTTGGGGCAAACTTAATTGTAGAATAAGGAAATTAACAAAAAAGTGATTGTTTTACTTTGTTATGATGCCTTTGCAAAAACCTGAGACTGGTACAGTATCCACTATCCTGCTGTGAGAAATGGCCAGAGATTTCCTGATAAAGAAGAAGAGAAAAAAATGTATAAATTTAGAAAAAGAATTGTCATAATTGGCGCCTGATTGTGTAAAGAATAGTGGACCAACTTCAGTGACAAATAAAAATTATGTGTGAGGAAGTAGATATGTTTTAAAAGATCAGAGCTCTCCATGTAAGGATGGTCTCCTCCAGATGCATCATCTGATGCCTTCCAGTCCATGCCACCTCCATGGCATGTCATGTCACCCAAAATCAAACTGAATTCAGCTGAGTATTTCATTCCTGAAAATGGACTGTGTCTAAAATACCAGCTCGTGGTCAGTGTTTGCTCCCCAAGCCAAGGGGAAGCACAGGTTGGATGGGGCTTGGAGCAACCTGGTCTAGTGGAAGGTGTCCCTGCACATGGCAGGGGGGTTGGAATTAGAGGATTTTGAAGGTGACTTCCAACCCAAAGCAGTCTGTGATTCCCATGTGAACTCTAAAAACTCTTGCACTTTTCCCTGGCAGTGACAACTCTTCTGATCTTTGGCCCCCAAAAAAGAGAGAGCAGTAAATGAGAACAAGCAGAGTCATATTGAAATAGTGCTAATATAATCTCCAGGAGGGAATACCTTCCTGAGGAACCATGTGGAAAATGCCCCTGGAGCAGGACCCCAAGGCACAGGCTTCAGCCCCGAGCCCACACGTGCGCATTCTCAGCCATGTAGAAAATTATCCCCAGCAAAGCTGGTCACGTATTGAACACCACATTCCTGGCTGTTTCCAGGAGCCTGACGTGCAGAAGGTGGACACAGGGAGACAGAACGAGTGTAGATCATTACAGGAACCACAGAGGGCGAAGCTGTGAGTGATGGCGCCGTAATGGAAAGGCGGGAGTGTGACAGCGGGGACTGAGCCACCGCTCAGAGACACCCGGCACAGCCCAGGGAAACCAACTCATCCCATAACTCATCATTGATCCCACTTCTGATCCGACCTCGGAACACGCCTGCTTGCCTTTTACGCTCGCCACCTGTGACATTCATCGGAAATTAAGGGGACAAGGTGAAAGTGTAAACCAACAAAAACAGACATATGGATTGAATAACCCTTCTGTGTTTCCTGCGTCCTTGTTCACCTTCCCCTGTAATCACCTCCTTTTATATCATTACTTATTATCTATATTTCCACAGCATAAGAGCTCAAAACTAAGATCAAAGCTCCACTGCACCAAACCCTGGCTCAGCACCATCACAGGAGCCAATTTCTGCCTCACAGAGAACTCAAACCAAGGTTTGGGGGTTAAATGCGGGCATGGGAGTGAGTTGCCCAAGGTGACATCTGGACTTGGGCACAGGTCTGGATGGCACTGTGGCTGAGGGCACAGTAATGCTTTCCATTCTTTTCAGCCATACAAGCAAAGGAAACCATCCTGCTTTATTTTATTAAAGTCATATGTTATTCTGGAATTCTGTGTTGCTGTTATTCTGCCTGCTTAGTCTGGCAGTCTAAGTATATTTGAAAACCAATAAAATAAAATATTACCAAAAAACATAATACTCTAGAAATCCACTCCCTTCTGTAATTACAGTTTAATGTCTAACATACTTTGTGCTTCACATTCAGCAAACTTTGATACAGTACTTAGACTGAAATTATGATGCACCAGAGTAACATACATTTGCTGGCAATGAAAATGGGAAATAATTTCTCTTTTATAATTAGGGGATGTCTGCAGGATGGAGGTGCTATTTGTTTGTCATCACAGAATATGCCTGCCTTGTGTCAGGCAATCAGTTTGACATGTGGAGTTAACTTTAGGTTATCCAGACCAGGCACATGCATTTGTTCTCCATTTTCTCTACTGTCTCCCAGCAAGTAAAAACCTTTCCTAGGCGTGTTATATGGAAGAGTAACGTTTTCTTTTAAGGAACTTTTGTTTGCTGCTTTTCCAATCTCTTATTCTCAAAATACTCTCATAGCAAAACCACAAAGAGACATATTCCTGATCCACATGAACTAGGAGACCACAAGCTTTAACAATCAAAATAATAAAAATTGCTGCTGTATAATGTTGGGGGCAAACTTGGGTTTTGCTCTTTTGCCAGCATTTGTGGCATATTTCTAGACATGATGTTGGTAACATAGACCGTGTGAACAAAGTTTGGAAGGCAACATCTTTTAATTGAATGGCTCCAGCAGTAATTATTATTTGCTCTCTTGTTAATTAACAATTTACAAATGGCAGCCAGCACAGTATGGTTAAATTACTTCTTCAAGATGACTTAAAGCTGGAAAAGAGTTGCAATTATGTTCTATCAGAATTTTATTTTTTTTTACTGTCAGTTTCTCTTTGACCCTGTAAGAGAAGCTAGAGACTGAAATGGGAAAAAAATAAAAGACATTGTGTCATCCACGTCCTTCCCACCAGTTTCCCAGACTGTTCACAGGCAATTTCCTATCTCCAGGAGCAGACATTAATCACAGCTGAACAGTGGGTTAGAATCCAGTCTCCCTCACTTGTTTAGGTCCAGGGAAATACATTTAACTCTCATGTTTCTTGTCTTTACACAATCAAGGCAGATAATGCACACCTTCCTTCAGCACAGCCATTCCTACTCATTCCAGTAACACACCAGGACCAGCATAGCTGGTCAGTCCCTGGCTCTTCTCCTGCTGAATTCAGTCAACAATTCAATTATGAATTCAGCAGATCATAGAATCATAGAAAGGTTCAGGTTGGAAGGGACCTTCAAGCTCACCTCATCCACCCCCTGCCATGGGCAGGGACACCTTCCACTATCCCAGGTTGCTCCAAGCCCCATCCAACCTGGCCTTGGACACTTCCAGGGATGGGGCAGCCACAGTTTCTCTGGGCAACCTGTGCCAGGGCCTCACCATCCTCACAGGGAAGAATTTCTTCCCAATCTCTAATTTAAACCTGCCCTCTGCCAATTTTAAGCCACCACATGCTCTTGTAAATGGTGTCTCTCTGGAAGTTTCAGCTTTCCGTCATTGGGAATTTCTCAGCTTTAGTGCTCTGGTGAGACCAGATTTTCAAAAATGGCCTCAAAAGTGGAAAAGTCTCCCCAGGGACATAGTGGAAGAACCACTGCTTTGGACATTTAAAACCAGAGAAAAAACCAGTGGTAATTAACCCTCTGGGGGCACTCTTTCTGGGAAGGTAAGGTGTAGGGAATGGAGTAGCTTTTGCTCACCTCCAGTTGCTGAGTTCCTAGGGAAAACCAAGGAGGAAGAGCTGGAGCTCACTGTCTACTTACATATGCAAATTGTCTTCTCTGTGCCTACGTTAAACAAGAGCCCAGGCAGGAGTGAACTGGACAGGTAATTATCTAGAAATGTGCATGTGGTCTTGCACATGGAGACGTGATGAGATGAGAACATGCACAAATTTAGTGTGCACCCTTTTAGGGGCTACTTTTGAAAACTTGATCCTTAGACAGGTATACAAAGAGATTATCATGATTATCTGCAGTTAATCAAAAAATATATTCACAAGAATCATGTGTTCTTTGTAATTTAGGAGTGTGATCATAACACAAATGGCATTTAACAAAGTAATACAAAAAGCAGCACAGGTTCCTGCCATCCCAGAGTGCATCTCTGGAGCAGGAGAGCACTGCCATAGTCATTTTAACCTATCAAGCTCCACACAAACTTTTCTGTAGAAAAATAAAAGCTCTTATTTTCCAAATGATCTCATTAATTCTTCTGCAGGATATTTTCTATTTCACCAAAGCACTGACAATTTCTTCCCAAAGAAAAGAAGGAGGTGGCAAACACAGGCTGCTGCTTAGATCAGGGTGCAGCTGCATTTCCCAGCTCCTTTTTGAGGGCATGTCCTGTAATTTTACCCATTTTTCCCCAAGGATTACAGCAAAAATAAAAAAAATCTCACCATCCTCACAAACCCAGAAGGAAATAAGATCTGATGGGGGATAATACAAAATGTTCTACCTTGAAGATTGGGCCAGGTTGCAAGGATTTCCTAACAGGGACCCCAGTCCTCGATTTATTGGGACTGACCAAATTTATTCCTTTACTTATTTATTAAATTTTTATAAACATGCTGGAAATAGCTGTGCTGCCCTAGAAATCAGTACAGTTAATCCTGGCAGGGGTCTCCCACATGCTGGTGACAGTGGCTTGTCCCTGGGAGCAGCACACTAGCCTGGGTCTATTTCAACTGGAAAAGAAAATACTGGAGAGTGGCAAATTTTTTGCAGATGACACAGTATGATTATGTGCTAGAAAGAGCAATCCAAGTTTAGGCAACATCCAAAATAACTGGCAAGGGGAGTGTGCTCATTTCATTGGTTTTAGTATCCTAAAATTAAGTTCTAACTCAATGAATTCCAGCAGAAACAAATGATGGACACAGAGCAGCGAGGAACAGCTGAGCTGATAATACCACACCATTCCCCTGGTTTTGGGGATGAGGGCTCCAAACATTTAAGGGTGAAGTCTCCATGGGATGAAGTTGAGTCTGGCTCCCCCATCCTGCCATGGAGCTTAACTTTAAATGCCAATTAAGCATTTCCTTGTGGTGCTCCACCAAGGGATGCAGATGTTCAGGCTGCTTACCTCCCCACTGTCCCTTTCCAGCATATGAACTGCCTGGGAAAAGAGTTACCCTGACAATGCTGAAGGGTGAAGTTGTCACTTTTTCCTGCTGCAAGGAAGTGAAATAAGAAATCAGATGTTCCTAAATGGTGCTGGCAGACATCCTGGTCGGAACTCACTGGTTTGCTATTTTTCTTTAATTTTTTAGAATGTTAATATTTTTATTTTTTTCTAATTTAAATTTTAAAAAATAATATTTTTTTATTTATTATGTTTTTTTACATGGCTACCAATGTCATACAACACTGAGCATGATGTAGGACATATTCGTTGAGGAGCACAGAATACGTCCCTTCTTCTTGTAGGATCACAGGAGACACACCCCTGGGTAATAAGTTTTGTAACAAAGGTGAAATGCAGGCATTGAAATTCACAGCTCTCAACTAAAACCAGGGACAAGGCCTCATGTTCAGCATGGGCTTGCAAAAGGAACTAAAAGACTTCATGGCAGAAAAATATATTTAAAGCTTTTCTCTCTGGCAGAGGGTTAAATAGTTGCCATGCTGAACAGGAGTTTTTCCACAGAGCAGTGGGCAGACCCTGCACCTTTCACACCTGGCAGTGATGCACAAGGTGGTCCTTACAGCTCGTCCCTGCATCAAGTATTTTCTTGCACTACAAGAATAAGTCGAGGGAATCACATTCCCTCAAAGATCACTTGGTGCCGTGGAACCAGCGGCAAGAGGGGAGTGCTTAGAAATTCACACCAGGGTCTCATGTTTTATTTTTACTGAGAAACAAGGAATTGTGGCACCGGAGGAGATCAGTGATGGAGCCCACGCCAAGCTGGTGGGCAGCGCCCGCCTCTTCAAAGGAAGGTGAGCCCCCCGTAAGGCCCCATCCTGCTGGTTCAGGGCAGCCAGGCTCCTTTCCCAAGCCTCCAACACCATCTCACAGGCTGCAGCATGGGGTTTGGTTACCCTTATCATTATCTGAGCTTCCAGGGCTACGTATTTTAATACCAGACATAAAATTATCCGGTTCGCTCTGAAACCCCGGCACAGCATTTGTTTCAATGACCCCCTGTGGTCGTGAATTCAGCAGATTGACTATGTATTGTATGAAGAAGGATTTCCTTTTGTTTGTTCACAAAGCATTGCCCTTTAATTTAATCATATGTCCCTTTGCTCTTGTACAGTTTGCTGTACTCTGCCCATTCCCTCCTCCCCTCCTTTTCTTTTTTTCCCCTACAATCTGGACATCTCCGACCATTCCAGTGCTAGCTGTAATTATTTCTCTTAATTCAGTTATTAAAAAATGTCTGCTCGTGGCAGAAGCATTGCAGATCTTTAGTAAAATTGATACAAATATTTTATTAGGATAATTAACAACGTTCAGCACAAGCTTGCTTGGGAGAGCATTGGAGAAACCGAGAGGGTCTGAAATTTGAAACAGATGCAGGACATATTCATAAATAAAACCAGACCAAGTCAAACTGTGGCCTGCATAATAAGACATCACTCACTCTGTTTGCTCTATATTTGCAGACATGTTGTTAGCTGTATTTATTACAAAAGTTAGGTGCTTATTTGGAAGCTTTCACTTCTGTGAGCTTGTGATTCTTTCTGTAAAACAAGAACCATAAATCATAGAGCGCCGGTTTGAAAACCGTGCACCTCCAGATAACCAGCACTTGTCATTAGATTGTCTAAAGCAGAGGATTAGCCAAAATACAGATGGAGAGGAAACACAGACTGTTTACGTTGAGTATTTTGGACAAGAGCCCAAGGAAATTACAATCGATATGGATATAGCATTTCTGAAGAGTTATGTAGCAAAAAGTGCAAGAAAATACTCTGACAGAGAAAATAAATAAAGCTGACAGAGGCTTAATTCTCTAGATCCTGGACTGTGGATAAAAATTAGAAACATTAAGCCATTAAATCATTTCACCAGGACTTTAAACAATAGAAGCAGACTTGCATGTTACTGCACAAGTTTAGAACAGTCTCTTTTGTAGACTAGATAAATATTCAGCATTGTAACTCTAATACTTCTCACACTTCCCATACACTGAATGACCTATTTCCCAGTCCTTTTTCATGTGGGACAGGTTTTAAATAAAATAGAAATTCCTCTTGCTTCTTACAGATTGGAGTTGATTAAATATTCTACTGATAAAGGGTAAGCAAATGTCAGATTCAATATAATAAAAAGAGAAATGAGAGTTCATACAAGCAGCAAAGCAAACAATCCATTTTCATACTTTATTAGAAACATTTATTGCCATAATGACTGCATTATACTAAGCAAGCAGGTGGAAAGGTGCTCTGTGCAAGATATTCTCAAATATCTTTATTTTGAGATTTTATATCTCCAATATTTAGACAGATGTTTTATTCCCTATAATATAGTCAGAGTATGAAATGCTGTAATTTCAGTTACTACATAAGGATCAAAATTGTACTTGGAGATCATGGCCTGTCATTGTGATTTCAACAATAATGGTACACCATTAAATGCTCAATTTTTCTGCTTTGACTTTATATTCCCAATGGTGAGTGGCTTTAGATATAGATGGCAGAGCTCGGCGTGCACCGGCAAATGCTCTGCCCAAATTTGCGGAACACATTGCGAGCGCTCTCCTCGGTTATTGTGCTCCCTGTACGATTTTATGGACACGCCAGTCTGATCCAGGGCCTAAATGGGAATGACAAAGATGGCCAGCTTTGCCCTGTGCGGGCCCAGCTATCAAACAGCTGGCACTCGTTATCTTAACAAACAGTGGAAACTGTAATTAAGCAGATCTGTGTTCAATAAGACACCAGTGCCACCAGTGCTAGCCTTGGAACAAGAATGGGGACTTGTTTCAGAGCTTGACTCTCTCTTAATTCACCAAATCAGGAAGCCCAGTCAGCAAATAACATAACAAAAGATTTCATTATTGTCCTTCATTTAATTTAAGAAAGAATTTAACCTATGTTCAGTGCTCAGGGCCCAGGCTTGCATTCCTCCTGCAGCCCAAATTCCTACGAGAAGCATAAGTAACGCAGGACTCACTGCACTCCAGGATCTTCATTATGAATTTTTTACATTCAAGGCATTTTATTCTCAAAGATTCTTCTACTTTGCAACCAATTTTGAAATATGTGTCAGTTCAAGTTTAGGATAAGAAAGAGAAAAACCTGACATCTTCACCAAAAAAATTTACTACCTAGTTTCTCTTTTTTATTAGCAGAGATCATTAAGACATCAGTTTTTTTTCTTTTACTGGCAGCATTCCACAGCCAGAGTATTCACAATGTCTAGGACACTTTCATTTTGTAATCTGGAGGATACAGTATATTAATTTTCAGGATTTATCACAAGAAAAGTGAAGTCATACTAAGTACTGTAGGTGTAACTAACTTTCATGTCAAAAAAGCTGTAAAGAGTGCCAGAAGCTCTGCTGGGCTAATAATAAGCTAAAAGGATATAAACTTGATTAGTCTCACTTAAGAAGCAAGAAGATAAAGTAAGCTTGAAAAGGCCTTTGCTCTTCCTTCAACTTCAGTGGGTTGAAGAGAATCATGAAGCTTATCACCATGAGATACTTGCTATAATGCCAGTGTAGTTATTAGTTATATGTTAATTTATACTCCACTGTGCCCAGCCACAGCCACACCAGCAGAATTTTTAATTCTGTCCAAAATCTTTGCAGCATCTCAGTGCTGTCACACGGTGTCACATTCCCTTAAGTGCACCTTGCACAGTGATATAAAACCTCCTTATTAAAAATTTCCAGCTACTAGAGGAAAATTGTTCCCCAAATGGAGGATCAAGAATGTCCTTTCCCTGCTCTTGAAGGCAGAGGACACACTGGTGCTGTGAGCCCTCCACGCTCCCCACTCCTACGACAGGAATTTGGAGAAGAGAAGGCTCCAGAGATGCCTTATTGTGGCATTCCTGTACCTAAAGAGGGCTCACAATGAGGAAGGAGAGAGAAAATTTACACTGGCAGATAGTGATAGGACAAGGGGAAATGGTTTCAAACTAAAAGAGAAGAGATTAGGTTGGATGTTTAGGAAGAAATTCTCCCCTGTGAGGGTGGTGAGGCCCTGGCACTGGTTGCCAGAGAAGCTGTGGCTGCCCCATCCCTGGAAGTGTCTAAGGCCAGGTTGGACGGGGTTTGGAGCAACCTGGGCTAGTGGAAGGTGTCCCTGCCCATGGCAGAGGATAGAAATGGATGATCTTTAAGGTCCCTTCCAACTCAAGCCATTCTAGGACTCAGTGATTTGGAGGCTCTTTGCTGTTTCATGCCATTGCAGGGGTCCGTGGGACATCTAAACCAGGATCTGGGACTGAGCAGGTACCTTGAACTTACCAGTGCTGTGGTGTTTCTGCACCTACCAGAATGTCCCTTCCCCTTCAGTAAAGTCAGTTTTAGTATGGACTGAGTGTGGATCAAACATGCAGCAAGTTAGGTCCAGTTGCCTGGAACATCTCAGAAGGGTAAAGCAAGAGTGGAAGAGCAAGTTTGCTGAAATTCATTTTTCTAATGAGAAAATGCACCAAAATCCACGTATGAGCACTCAGATTGTAGTAGGTTATAATCATACACCAGTCTTGGGCTTACCCCTTGCCCTCATGGAATAGTGTTGGTGTGCTCCTTCCAAGAGTCTTTGAACTTGAGATGGAAAATTGTATCCAGAAATATTTGAGCACCTGGCTCCAACACTTACATTTCCACAATGTTACACAACTGTACTTTTTTTCAACCTGAAGAATTAAAACCAGTTAAGGAATAATACATCTTAGTGTCTTTTACTAACTTTTCCCACTGTGTGTTAACCATCCTCACTTGACTTTTGCTCCCCAAACACCTATTGCTTCTTGAAGTTGGCAATGTCTGTCAGTCAGGCAGCTCCTTTCTCATTGTTCTCTCAGAAACCACAAGTAAATCAGTAGTAACTTGATTGAAAAATGACTTCTGGTCACTCAAGAAGAAAATCAGTCCTGCTTGCCATCCGAGTCCAGGCAAGAGGACACAACATGGGGTTTGGACTCCAGGAGAAACAAGATGGACAATGGTTTTCCATCCTCAAGTGTTTCCCAAGTAAGCACACTGTGAAGCGAGCCATATCCTAATGAAGAAAAACAGTATTTTATCAAATGTAAATTGTAGTTAATGGTGCATGTGGTTCTGCATGCTGGTATTGATTATCATGGATTAAAAGAACTTTTGGGGTGGAATACAGCTGGTGTATGTGGTGACATCTGCAAATCAGAATTCTTCATTAGGTATCACACTGGTGTGGCACCACGAGTGCCGGGATGTGTGGAAGAGGCACCAGGAAGAAAATGGGAACTGGTGAAGGAAATTCTTCCAGAAAGGATGGGCCAGGGAGTGGGGAAGGAGCAGGGAATGAGACCGAGGATGGGAGGGGAGAGAACAATGAATATTAGAGGTGATGGAGCAAACAGACCAAAGGGTGCAGAGATGGGCCGAGAACATGCCGGAGTGAGCTGATATCAAACACTGTTTTCTTTAAAATTGGAAAATACATTGAAAATCATCAAAATAGTGTTATTGAGGCAGGTCAGGCCCTGGAGACCATCAGGACTTGAGATGTCCCAGGAAGGGCAGAGAGGAAAAAATATGTCTGCAAGACCTGCACAGGCAGGCTAATAAATTTGGGGAGGTCCAAAAAATTCAGTGCAGATCAAGAGTACAACCACAGCTACAAGATATTTTCTCTCCCCCCCTTATTATAACCTTAATTATCATATTGCATCTAATTATTATATGCATATTTTTGCTAGAAAGTAATAAAGGTGCTGCTGTGAATTAAGGCATGATCTGTAGAACAGGTCAAAGATCTCAGTTTTGAGGGATATAAGGTTTTATTTTCTGGTTTTGGATAGAACATAGAAATTGTATTTGTATAACAAATTACTCACCGCATAAACCACAAAACATGAAAAAAAAATGTAAGGATGGTGGATCTTGGCAATTACCAGATTAAATGAGTTTTAATAAAACCATATACAGAGTGCAAAGGTTAGGGCATTTCTCTATGCAGATAAAACTGCTAAAACAGTTTTTAAAGCTTTTCTTCTTGGTATTAATTTTAATACTAACATCATCTTCACTTTTTTCCCCTATTTATTGCATAGATTTAATATTTTTACCAGGGATTTCCATGATAATCTCTATGCAGAATAACTAGGAGGTGCAGGAACTCCCTTAATCCCAAGAAGCTTGGCCCAACTTGCCTCCAAAATTCCTTTTAGTATAAGGTGAGAGATTTGCACTCACAGCCCAACTCACAAGTGACTGTCTCTGGATCCAGCAATGAGAGGAACCAGCCCATGACATCCAACTTCAAAAGGTACCTTCAAAAGGGTTCAGCTTGATCCAGATTTCAAACCACCCAATTCAGAAATGATGAGGACAATGGCTGTAGCTCCTACTTGTAGCTGACAAGGGAGGAATAAGGTTGCAGCACTTGCTCCAAGGTGTGGGTGGTCGAGATTGGAACAGGATGCCCGAGGAAGTGGTAGAATCACCATCCCTGGAAGTGTTCAAAAAAATGTATAGATGTGGCACTTGGGGATGTGGGTTAGTGGTAGGCTTGGCAGTGCTGGGTTAATGGTTGGACTTGATGGTCTTAGAGGGTTTTTCCAACCTTAATGGTTCAGTGATTCTATGTGGTGCAATGAAAAAGTCATGCCTGGTTCAGCAAGAAACCTCTTTGGAAAGCACAAACCCCTAAAAGCTCAAGTTTCAGGATGCCAGGCAAGCAAAAGCTTTAATAGCTGTAATTACCAGGAGTTTCTGCAAGGCAGTGTGTGTGTACTTTCACACGGCCGTCAGCCCTCTCACCACCCAGCTCCCTGTGCCTTTGAAATTCCAGGATGCTTTGACTGCTTGGACACCGGAGGAAGGAAAGCTCAGTCAACACTACAGAGAGAGTGGCCTGCAAAGCTTTTTTTGTGGTTGGTTTGGTCTTAATTTGCCAGGAAAACATGGTCAAGTAGAGGGAAGTAGAGCTCCCATTCCAGGGAGCTGGGAAACCTCAGCCTTGAAAACGTATAATATGGGAAGTTCATAGAATCAGAATCGTAGAATCATAGAATGCTTTGAGTTGGAAGGGACCTTAAAGATTACCCAGTTCCACCCCCTGCCATGGGCAGGGACATCTTCCACTAGCCCAGGTTGCTCCAAGCCCTGTCCAACCTGGCCTTGAACAGTTCCAGGGATGGGACTTTCTCTGGGCCAGGTTTGTCTGCTTTTAAGATTCAGCTGGACGTGGTGCTGAACCTTCTTATCTAGACCATGCTTTGGCAAGATAGGTTAGACCAGATGATTCTTGAGGTGTCTTCAAGCATGGAATTCTCTGATTCTGTGATCTCCTGAAAACTCCATTTGAGGACACCAAGCTGTTTGCCCCACAGAGAGGAGCCAAGCCCAGGTGACCCTCAACGCTTTGGAAACCAAGCCATGATCTGGCCACTGGTGACGGAGTCCTGACAGCGCTGTCCCTACCTGTCCCCAACATCTCACAATGATTTAAGCACCAACACTTGGCCTCATAATTAGCAGAAGAAACTGAGGGTTTCTGCTGTAAGGCTGTGATGAAATTAGCCATTTATGGATTTCTGAGAGAAAGGAGACTAAAATGTTTTATAGTGTAGTTAAAAGAACCAGTGAATGATTCCCTCATGTTGAACATTTCCTAATGTCAGAAGAAGGGTGGATGACACAGAAATCATAAATCCAATCAAAAAGTGTTAAAAATCACTTTAGTCTGCCAACTTACTAGAAATTCAATAAAATGGGATGGGAGAATTTATTTGTGTATGTGTAATAGATATGTGTGAAATTAAACCTGCGGAGGTGTCCGAGTGCAACACACGCACGACAGGGTGAGGATCTCCATCACCCACATATCACAAATGGGGGAGAAAAGGGATTTGGGAAAACAACCCCAGATGCCTGACCTGGGGATGGAGGGGGTAGCAGGATGGAGGTGGTTTTTTGGGGACAATACAACTCTGCGGCTGGTGGCCCCATTGCACCCATACTCTGGGAATGGCCCCAGCTCTTCCAGTGAGCTGCTGTTTATTTTTACATGTTTATTTTTCACTTCACTCATCCTGTTTAACGTATATTAACTCCCATTTTGCCTGCATGGAACGGGACTTTTAAGAGGCACAAAATAACAAAGCAAGGCTTTATTTTCCAGCCAGATTCCCTCCGTGTATGCTCTGTCGGTGTCTGCCTCGGCTTCCAGCTCCATCATCACATCCAACAGAGCCTGGGGCAAAGCTGGAGAAAAACACCCAGCGCATTCAATTTACAAACAGAAATAAACACCTTTCCAGCAGGTTCTACATAATCACTGAACAAAACCAGGGAAGTAAAAAAAAAGCCACCTGCAACACAACATTTTTTATGTAGTTGGCGTGCAGTGGTGACCCTTTATTTTCTTAAGGAAATAACGCTATTATGGGAAGATGTCTAGCACTGGGATCTCGGGCGGCAACGCAATCTCCTTCCCTGTTTCCTGAGGAGCTGGTGGCGTGGCTGCCGTGTCGCACCTCGGCAGATTGCCTGGCTGGGTGGTTGCTCTCTCCCCTGGCAGCATCGGCATCATGCCCCCCGACCAAAGCCATTTCGCGGTGCCGCTCGGCCACCAGGACGTGTAACTTGGCCGAGCGGGCGAAAATGAGTCAGATATGAAAATGTCTGAGTCAATAAATTAACACACAGCAGGGGGGGTGATAGCTTAATCCGTTCTAGTCCAAACAGTACCTGACACCCATTACTGCTCCAGGAGGTGGGACACCGTAGTGGTACTGGAGCGAAAATGATCATTCCCTACTGATTCGAGGCGATGCAATAGGTCTGTAATGTGATTCTGGGAGAAAACCTGTGCAGGGTTTTATGGTGTCTGTACACAGAATCCAGGTTAACTTGCCAGTGTGTTTTCTTGGGCTTCCTTGTTTTGATTAACCCAGAAAGAGGTGTTTTAAGTTTAAGCAGAACTTTATTATTCTAAGTCTCTGTTAAGCGTCTGATAATAACTGCTCATTATTCATGCAAAGGCTAATAAGGGATAGCCAACACTCCCAGAATATGAAACATTACCATCTTGACTGGATAAATTTATTTGTAAAATGATTAAACAACTAAGATAAAATCAACATTAGCAGTCAGCACCTAACAGTATCTTTAAAGTAATTTAATATTTACTATGAAAAGCCCTAACACCTATTTGTAACTAATCCACTGAAAGTTTCAAAATGCATTTTTTAATATAACTGACATCTATTTCTGCAATAGTTTCTTCCAGGAAAATAACACCAGCTTGGTTTTTAGCATTGATGGCAGATAAACAAAAATGTTGTTGCCAAGGACTTTATTGCAAAATTAAATGTCCTGGGAAACATTTAATTTGCTGCTTTCCCTAATACTATACCGAGCTCTCCTTTCAGGTAAACCTACACTTGAGGATTTACTATGAGGCTGGGTTTCCTTACTTTCTGTTGTGCACATATTGAAACTAAAGAAACCTATGAGCTCATGGACAAATTGAGAGAGCTCTTAGATATTTCTTTCCCCTTTCTTCCCATTCTTGGCTGAAATTCAGAAATTTGAACACTAGATGAAAAGGCAGAATTCAGAATTTGAGCCCGTCTTGTGCATTTATCTGCTCAGCCCCACACTAATTTTTCCATGAAAACAACCAGCCACTTGTGACACCAAGATCCTCTAACTCCTTCTGATGGACAATAAATAATTATGGTATGAAATACATAGACATATAATAAAGGCACATTCATGTTCTGTGGGTCAACTGATAGGACTGGTCATCAAATTCATTGCAAGCAGCTGCAACCTGCCCATGGTGCCACGGTCTGGGGAGAAATGGATTTGGCTCCAGTGCTCAAATAAATACAAGATAAACCCGTGGCGTGGGTTGAAATATCAGGTTGCAACTTTATTTTTGCCCAGGTATGAAAGAACCGTAAGTATGTGAAACTCTGTCCTCCCGTGCATATGTAGTGTTGATAACTCACAGGCTGCACAGCCCAGGACCATTCTAGAGGTATCTGGGGGCAAGGAGTGAGGATATGGAGCCTGCCAGACCTGCAGGTGCTGGCGCTGCTTTTAAAGCTCAAATTCCAGTAGCTCACAGGCTTCTCATGGCTGATTCTTGATGATGGAGCAGGGTCAGCACTGCCGAGGGCTGGAATGTGGTTCTGCTGACTGGGACTCCTCACGCTTCCCTAGGAACTGCTTAAAAATCGAGTGTTAGCATTAGCCAAATGGTTTCCAACTCCCAAATGCTATGGAAAAATATGAAGATACGAAGATTTGGGCCAACAGCGTCTCTGCTCACCCAGGACACCCCTCTGCCATGTGCAGGCATTCCTGACTCTGCTCAGGCAGGACACGCTGCTCTGAAAGCTCAATTCATCTCCGGGTGATGGACACTTTAGAGCAGTGTTTCTCAACTGTTTAAAGTTGAAAGAGCATCCAAACCTTTTGAAGAAATCCTACAGATCACCTTGGGAAGTGTCACCACAACTGTCTCCCTTTGCAACCCAGGGCCAAAACTCTGTGTGTTCACTGCTTGCCTTTGCTCCCTTTTCAAGCTGTTTGGTTTTCTGTGTGTGTGAGAGCAAATGGAACAGTTTGGCCACCCCCGTGTCCCAGGTCACTTCTCAATGCCATATGGCTCACCAGTGGTTCCAGGACCACAATAAAATAAAAGTAGGCTGCAGTTCTGAAAAAATTATGTGTCCACATTTATACCTAACGAAATCTTAGCCATAACAGATTTGATTCTTCACCTCTTTGCAGCACGTACATAGTGGTTTGCACTTGGAAAAACCAGAACAAACTCGACATTAATGCTGCCTCTCTGACAAGGTAGTTTTATATACTCAATTACCACCGCATTATCTTTCATCTCTACTATGTGTGAAAACAGTAAGAACCAAATATATTTCACTTAGGGTTCCTTCATTTCTAAGAGTTTGCCTTTGTCTTCCTTTACCCTATGCAGTGACAGCAAACTTCATGAATTAACTGGCTCCTGGTATAACTCATGCATGGAAATCCAATATAACCTCTTGGCTATGAGTAGCAACACTTCGCTTATCGTACACTAAAAGAATTTTTACTAGTTAATTAAGATTTGTTTGCTTAATTTTTTTCAGGCGGTTGGGGATGTTGCTCCTCTGTCATTTGGCTGGGAAAATCGTGATGTATACGCTGTATAAAAGTGCCAAAAGAAGAAATGTGTAAGACTGCAGTGTATCTGGTAGTAAATCTTTTTTGTAATCCTAACTTCATATTTCCATTGAATTGTTCCTCTCGAGCTGTGCAGACAGTTGAAGTATTTGAGTGTAGTCACATATGCTTTGGTGCTGCTAACAGCCCTAAAGTTACTAATCCAGAGGCACACACAGGGCCCAGGATGTTGTTGGCACTCCTCGGGTTGCAAAATATTACAGCACACCTTCTCTAGTGCTTGCTTTCGAAATTTCCTTTGCACTTTGTTTACTATATATTCCAATAGTGTAATATTAAACAAAAACAGTGTGTCCTGTGCCAGAATGATTGATTACTACACCGTGGCAAGGTCACCTCCTAGGAACAGGCTGAGTGCAGTAAGGGCTGTCTGACTCATACAGTTAACACTATATCCGCATTGTATGAATGTCACCAGCAATCCAGTGATTTATTGCTTGGAAGGCTCTGTTCAATTTTTTCTGCCTGACCAAATTGCACATTTTCTAGAAAAAGAAGCAAAAATATTTCAGCACATGGATTACCCCAAGTCCTCATTTCTCCCACTAGGTTCAACGAGTCTTTTCAAAGATGCTGATCATCAAAACCTCATATTTTTCACTTTTTTTCCACCCTTTTCTGCCAGATATTTGGCAAAAATGATTATTGCACTAATGAAAAGGTGCAGCAGAAGATTGAGGGGTTTTTAATCAGATTTTGGTAACATCTGTGGGCCAGGAATAAGGGCAGCTGTATGTTCTGTTTCTTAATTTTAGTAAGATTTACTCTGGGTATAAAATGTTAGCCTCAGGCAAAATTTAACTGGCTTAAAAGAAAAGAAATGATAGTCTTACAGAAACTACCCAACTCAAACTGTTTGAAAACAGTGACTGAGATTAATCCCTTTCGCTCTAAGAAATTCCTACTTTCTGACAAAGAAGATATAATTATAGATTGAGAGAAATGACTTTCAAAATTAACATTCCAGCAGACCCCAACATAATAGATACATTCATTCCTCATGTATCTGCATGGAAATCAAAGGAGATACATCATGTTTGAATCGAGGCTTTTATTTTTAGAACATGCAGCACATTTGCAGCGCGTGGAAGGAGAGAGGGAACAGCCCCACACCCAGCCAGGGAACCAGGCTGGGAGTCCAGAGACTGGGGTTCAGCCCTGGGCTCTGCAATCTGGGGCCAACAAAAAGAGGATGGGTTTGAGAAGATGTTTGGGTGCCTGGAAATTGAAGTAGGTGAAGTAGAGATGAGTGTTACGGCATTTTCAAAAATCACTTTTTTTTCTGTAGGCAGCTGCATCTCATCTGCATATTTAGGTGTTTGTTCCATACTTTTAAAATCTGCTTTCCCTTTCTCCTTCCACCTCATGCCACACTCTTAGGAAAAAAACAAATCAACAGGAAATCTGGGGTTAATATAACCCTTTACCTCAAAGAACAATAAAAAATTGCTAGATTATGTATCTTAACAAACACTACGTAATGCATCAATTAATACTGCATCTATCAAACTGTATCTGGTATCAAAACTGAGATATATCAGCTCTCCTGAAGCTGTTACAATGACTCAGTTTTTTCTATTATGACAATAAGTGTGTTTGTGCAATGAAACTCCCTTCTGCTCTGACCTTCAGAGCATCATCTCAGAGACCACAATTTAAGAAGCAACAACTGGAACCATCTCGAGATATTAAAAGACTCTTCTTCTGTTCTTGTTTATAATTGTGGGCCAATTAAGAATTTTAATTTTAAATGAGAAAGAAAATTAATTTCGGGTGAAATAGTGCCAGAATCTAGGCTCGGATGGGTACGTCGTAACTTTGGTCTATTAAATACAAAAATGTTCCAGCTCAAGGATGAGTTCATTGATTCAGCTCACTCGAATGAACAAACAGAAGAAAGTGAAATGAAACAAAGCCAAAGTCAGCTGCATGAGCTCAACACACCCAAAATACCCTCAGCAGAGGGAGGACCACGGAGCCACCACACCACAGTACTGCCAGGAGCTCATCCTGCAGCAGCTCCATTACCACCTGCACGTGACTTGGGTCATACTTCATCTTCTAATTGATATCTGCCATTGCCTCATAACTAACGATGACTAATGGTAATCTCTAGAAAGACAAATAAAAGCTAATGCAGAGCCGCTCTGTGGTGCGGTTCCCTTTGGAAAGCTCCCGGGCCATTAGGAAGCAATTGGAAGTGGAGATTGATGTGCCCTGGGGGTTGCTCCCGGGGATGCGGTGCATCTCCAAACCCCCGGGGCCCGGGGGCAGCTCTCCCGCTGCGCTGCTCCAGAGCAGGGCAGGATTCCCAACCCTCTCCAGCTGTGCTAGCCAGGGGCACATCGGAGCACAGCCAGGCCATGGCACCTCACTGGGTCTGCCAAACACAGTCCAAGATATCCAACCACACTGAGGTGCATCCACTAACGAAGGCAACATTCCACAGCCATGATACCTCATTTTCTGTTTCACATATTTTTACTTATTTACCCACAAAGTGTGACTTCTTGGATGCAAAATATCAAGGAATTAAATTGCCAAGTGCTGCAGACAGACAGTGACGACAAACACATCAACAGGTAGCACCTCGTACACACAAAAGCAGCCTCGTTTTATAGCAGCGTGATTAAACATGCTGATTTTTCATAAGACTCATCTACAGCATTTCAGAAAAGTTATGCTCTTTTAATTACAAAGTTTATGTCACCCGGTGCAATTTTAATGTAATGAAACATTAAACTGGACCTCGTGCCTGATGTAAGATAAAATTATTCATTGAATATTAGACCAGTAGGCCACCCACTGTTCTTTTACAAATGGTTGAACTATCACGGGGTTACAGAACTTAACATGTAAATTGCAGCAGAAGTTATAATTTCTGTTGCAAATCCCAAAAGACTGTCATTTAAGTCAAATATATGAGTGAAATTTTGCCTCCGTGCCATAATAATGCAGGGAAAATGACCAAAACCTGAACATTTTTAAAGTAATTATGAACCCAATAATAATGCATTTTTAGTTATTTAATCAAGAACCTTAAAAATTATTAATAGCAAGTTCTTCTTATAAAAATGGAGTTTTAAACACTGGCATTTAATTTTAGGGATAGCAATACTTGATCTAACCCATTAGTGAGATCTTTTGTAAAGCCAAGCAGCCTGTGCCTTTCAGAGCAATTCCTGTTCATCTTTGACTTCATTACTCTCACATAAGCAAGAACAGCTTTATAAAATAATCTTTCTTAAAGTGAATTTAATATTTAGCTGCACACTGGAAATCTGGAGTAAGTTGAGTTAGATTAAAAAAATCGGGTCCTGAAATCCCCGCATAGAGCAGATTTGCATGGATCCTGCTCAGAAGCCCCTTCAAATCCACGGGATCGTTTCCCTTCATCCCCAAAGCCTTCGGATCGGGTGTATAAATAGGAGAGGGCAGTTGCAGGGAAATTATTCGCAGTGCCTGAGCTTTCCTCCCAACCGCTGCCGAAGAGGAATTTGAGCAGTGACTGTGCATCACCCTGAATCTGTAATAATAGCACCTTTCCTGTCACTCTTTGTCCTTTCATTTTTAAACGTGATTGGGTCAGGAGCAGGCAATTTACATTTTTATATAATCTTTGCTCAGGTGATTCAGCCACTCTGACGTTTGAGCATTTTGTGTGCAGCTCCGGGTTACACCTCCCTCCCGGTGCATTTCCATATGCTGGGGGTCTGCCATCCTCGCAGCTGATACAGATCTATTTAGCTTCTCCCCCTTGCCATACCTGCAGCCTGTAGCAGGTTGTCAGGGAATGAATTTTCATTTTCTCCCCCGTGAGTCCATCACGTGGCTGTCACCAGAATTTGCTCTGTCTGAACTCTTCCATCCCCCTGATTTATGGCTGGTTGATGAGAGGTTGGAGGGCTCTCAGTGTAGCAATAATCTGCACCTTGGTCCGGCACCCATCTAAAGTTAGGATTTCTGATCTAAATATTTAGTCCCCGTGGCACAGCAATCATTTACCAAATTATTAAATAACTTTTTGTCGGACCGAACACCTTTGGGATATTTTTCTAGGTCAATATTCATCAGGAGACCCCGAATGTAAAGGTTAAGTGCACATTTCCTCTGCCAAATAAGAATGAATTTCAAACCTGATTGATTCTGGTCATGGAAACCGTAAATACTTACTCCAAATGGTGGATAGGTTACTAAGTCCACTCATTTCCACATCTGATATCGATAATACTCTGCTTCCCCCTTATCAGCCCCTCTCATATTTCACCGGCGCGAGCGGCGCGTGGGGAACCGGCCGAGCCTGTCGAGGCTGGCTGATGGCCCCTGCCTTCCCCCTCGCCATTCTTCAGTGGTCCTTGAATCTTTCACCCCTGTCACTCCTCTTTCATCATTATCTGAGGTGATCGGTCAGCCCTGTGCCACCACCTGTCTCTTCGATCCGATGCCAACAGTGCTCCGGAAAACTGTCACTCCCGAGCTCCTTCCATTTATAGTGAGTCTCATTAACACCTCTCTTCCCTCTGGCCATGTGCCACTACAATTTAAGATGACTGTTGTTACTAAACACACACAAAAAATATGTTAAAATAGCGTTCAGAGCCTGATTTAAATCTATTAAAGCCTGACAATTTGGAGTTAAAATCTCCCTCAGTGTCTGCGCATGGTTAGGGGGGTGCATATATTTGATATTAATGCATTTATACCTGTATAAATACATACAGATATGAATGTATTCCCCCGCCCACGGTTTCCCGGCACTGCACCTCGTCTGGGAACAAACGCCGCTGCCGGCCCCCAGACACAAAGCCCAAGTAAAGAGGATTTATGCCTGGGACATAAAGGCAGCTGCGGGAAGGGAGAGGAGCGGTGGCAGATCCTGGGGAGACTCAGGTACAGGGCAATGCTGCCTCAGTGGCCCTGATCCCCCAGGCATCCCTGCCTTGCCATGTAAGCATGGGAGCAATCCTGTTCCAGAGGAAAACACGTCCAGATTAACCCCACACCTTTTTTCTTTTACCTTGATTTTTCTGTCCCCGAGCAAATAATCCCTTGATAATAACTACAGTCCCAGAGCACTTCCTGGGAAGGAGACTACAAACTTATCCAAGATACCTTTACAATAAAAATGATTTCAAGCTTTTAGGCACCCAAAAATGTTTTAATGATGAAATTATATGAACAGTATCAGTGGGGTGGACAACCTGTGTCAGGGGATGTTTAGGTTGGATCTCAGGAAAAGATTCTTCCCCCAGAGGGTGGTTTGGGCACTGAACAGGCTCCCCAGGGCAGAGTCACAGCCTCAAGGCTGCCAGAGCTCAAGGAGCTTTTGGACAACACACTCAGGGACAGAGGGGGATTTTTGGGGTGTCCTGGGCAGGGCTAGGAGTTGGACTGGATGATCCTTGCGGGTCCCTTCCAACTCAGGATATTCTGTGATTCTATGAACCTCTGAGCTGTGCAAGTGTGTGGTAAATAGTTTGCCACTCTGTTTATATAATTTCAATCCCTTTCAAGAGTTACATGAGTTTTCAAAGACTTCATATGGTTTTAACTGACAACTGTTTTCACTGCAATACCTTCACCCTTATAATGAGTCAGGATTTTCTTCTCCCAAACTCTATGACAACAGCACTTGTTTGGAAGGCACAAATGAGGAAAGGGATTGCAAAGAATGAAACTAAAGGGTTTTTCCCCTTTTGGGGGGTCAGGCCAGCACAAAAGTCATTTTTCACAAGCCCTACTATCAGGGACAGGCAGGGACATGTCTTTGCAGCTCACACATGCTCCTTGTGGGTGGACAATGTCCTTGTGGGAGGACATTCATGTGGTCACCAGTGCCACTTGTAGCACTGCTGGGGATGCCTTGGAAATACAGAAATTGGTTTTGGTGCGAGTGTTGGAAAGGGCAGAAAGGTGCTACAGAGGGACCTGGACGTGCTGGATCCATGGAACGAGGCATTTGTATGAGGTTCAACAAGACCTAGTTCTGGGTCCTGCCTTGGGGTGGCAACACCCCCCTACAGCACTACAGGCTGGGGGAAGAGGATATGGAAATCTGCCTGGTGGAAAAAGCCCTGGGGGTGCTGGTGACAGCAGCTGGACATGAGCCCAGGTGTGCCCAGGTAGGCAGGAGTCCAATGGCCCCAGTGCCAGCCATGGTGTGTCACAGGCCCAGGGCAGGGACTGTCCCTGTGCTGGCACTGCTGGGGCACCTCCAGTGCTGGGGGCAGTTCTGGGACCCTCAGACCAGAGAGACATTGAGGGGATGGAGCATGGCCAGGGAAAGGAACAGAGCTGGGGAAGGGTCTGGAGCACCAGGAGCAGCTGAGGGAGCTGGGGGGACTCAGCCTGGAGAAAAGGAGGCTCAGGGGGGACCTTCTCACTCTCTGCAACTCCCTGACAGGAGGGGGGAGCTGGAGGGGTTCGGGCTCTGCTCCCAGGGAACAAGGGACAGGACAAGGGGAAATGACCGTAAGTTGCACTACAGGGGGGTTAAACTGGATATTGGGAAAGCTTTTTGCCCAAAGTGCTGTCCAGCCCTGGCACAGCTGCCCAGGGCAGTGGTGGAGTCCCCATCCCTGGAGGGACTTAAAAGCCGTGTGGATGCGGCACCTGGGGACATGGGTTAGTGGTTGCCTTGCCAGTGTTGGGGGAATGGTTGGACTTGATGGTCTTAGAGGACTTTTCCAGTCTAAACAATTCCATGATTCTATGACACAACTACAGACTTCTTCAAGGTGCTTATGACTAAACATCTGCACAAGCCTTGACAATGTCTGGGGCTTAAGATGATTTCAGAGCTCACAGGTTCGTTCTGCTGATAAAATGACATTCGGAAAGCTGAAATGCAGTGTGGTTGGTAGCAGGGAGCTGTGCATTGTCACCTGCTCACATGGGCCTTGGGGCACATGCATTTGGTTTTGCACATCTGAACTATTTCAATGCAATCAACCTTTTACATGCAAAATAGTGATGGCACAATTTTAATAGTTATTTCGAGAACATAGCCTAAAATGCTGTATGGTTTTTAGAAAAACTCTATTTTAAAATCAAGCAACAGGAAGGATTTTGTCTTTTTTACAGTCTCACCGTACTAAGAAGCTTAAACATATATAACACCTTCCCAATTTAAAAATAAAACATAGCACTTTTTATTAGGTTGAATTTAACCTAAGACCTCAGGTGTGATCATCCCAAACTCAAAGAAAGTACAAGAACTTGAATGTAAAGTCAAAGCTAGATTTGCGTCTTGTTTTAATATTGAGTAATGTTTAAATATTGGACACCCAAGCTTCAGTTAGGCTTAAACCATGAAGAGGCTCTGCATGTACAAAGCTCCTGCAGATTTAGGTCTCAAGGAGAGAAGGACAAGGAGCACTAAAAAGCAGAGAGAAAACAGCCTTTTATTCCTTTTTATTTTTATTATAATTATTATTTTCTGCAATTTTGAAACAGAACAATTTCATTTTTTTTCTTTTTAAATCTACCAGACATTTCCATACAGATTGAGATCAGGAATGCCAAATCTGAGTGTGGAGAGAATTGCTCTTGCCAAGTTACACAACATGGAAAATAAACCCTTGTAACAGAAGCACTCCTAGGAGCTGCTGCATGGCTAGGGGTGCTGTAGCAGCATCCTGCAGGCAGGGTCCTGCTTTTCCCAAGGTAAATTCCCAATTTTCAGCTGTTACCTTCTTGTACACAGTGTTTACCTTGATAAGGTTATGTATAGTGATGGTGCTGTTAGATCTAACACTGAGCTCACTCTCTATGTTCAGGATAAATCATTGGAATAAAGTATTTCCACCTTTTGCTATTCACTGTCTCTCACAAAGCTCCCTCAAGCGTGGATTTAGGGGCCACCTGTGCCCACAAACTCAGCAAAGCAAAGGGAGTGTACAGTGGAGGGAAATGAGAGCTCACTCTCACAGCAATTCCCATAAATTCCATCAACAGATGGACCTGCCTGTTCATTCCTTCAAGTGTCTCTCTGCAAACTATGAAACTCTGGCACTGCCAATGCCAATTTTAGTGCCACCTACATGGTTGCCAAGTGAAGCAGGTTGTGAAGTGCTGCGAAGCATCATTCAAAACATTCTGATTGAGAAATTCAAAATGTGGACGTCCAAAGACATCATTCATATTTTTCCAAATATTTTCTTCTTCTTGATCACTTGTCTACACCTAAAGCTTACAAACACAAGCAAAACTGTTTTAGTTCTTTCATGTTTCCGTGCTTTCAATGCTGAAACAAGGTAGGTTTAGATTAGATGTGAGGAAGAAATTCTTCCCTGTGAGGGTGGTAAGGCCCTGGCACGAGTAGCCCAGAGAGGCTGTGGCTGCCCCACCCCTGGAAGTGTTCAAGGCCAGGCTGGGTGGGGCTTGGAGCAACCTGGGCTAGTGGAAGGTGCCCCTGCCTTTGCACAGCCCTGCAGACTTTGTGGGACAGCATTAGTGGTGCCTCCTCACAAAGCCCTCACTGCACCGAATGTCTTGCAGAATCTTTTGTCATATCAATGTTGGGAGTTGTATTTCTGGCCCTGAAGTTTGCTCTCAAGCTTATTGATCATGCAGTCTTGTTCTGTGACCTGGAACATGTCTGTCAACAGCTGTTACTCAGTCTTACAAATGTCCAAAGTCGCAAAGTTACTGTCATGAGCTTAGGGACAAGTCAGGTTTTATGGCTACTCCAGAGCACTAAAGAGTATTGTATTTGTCTGTTTTACGATCATCACTTATTTACTTTTGTGATGGTAGATAATCTAAATAAAGCAACTACAGATTGCTTAGCAGGCTCATGATATCTCACTGTCAAAATACAGGTGCTTTTTCTCATTTTTTTTCTCAGATATGTAAAAGCTTGTTAACACAAGAATGCAAGGACAAATCTTCAGCAAGGAAGGAATAATTGAAGATGGTAATTTAAATTATGCTTTTGTGTTGCAGAGTTAATTTTTTAACCTAGTTTTTAAGTAGCTTCTAATTACATATGTCTTATTTTAAGTGTCTCTCAATCCAGAATGAGTTTGAAATATTGACCCTGCATATAGAAATCCAAAACCCCACCTAAAATTTGTCCTTATATAGGCTGAGGTAGTATTTTTTAAAGAAAATCAAATGCTTATTTGCCCTCTCTAGCTAAATCTTCAGCAGATGATCATCACATTCCAAAAGTGAGTTGTTCTTAAACACAAATGGCCACAAGGATGGATGTCAGGAGGAGCAAATTCCAGTGCTTCCATGAGCATTCCTGCTTCTTAGTGTTTCAAGACCAAACAAGGCTTAGGTGAAGGTACCTCCCTGCCTCTCCAGCCTCTTCACAGCTTTGAAACAATAACAAAAGAAAAAGATTATGTCTGGCTCAAAATCCTCTGCTATCACAGGTCAGTGGGTTTCATGTCTCTTGGCATGACAGGTCTGTACAGTCCCTCTTTTTTGTCTTCCATATAGTGAGAATAATGAATCAACATTAATTTCTATCATTAAATGGGTTATGAAGATTTTTTCCATAATTTCAGAGAAGACAATTTTCCAGAAAGCATTTATTTGATAAATAAAGTTTTAGGTTCAACCCTACGATTAATAATCATCAGCAATAGCAGTAAATATTTTCCATATAGCAATAAGATCCTTGTTGGCTTGACAAAAAATGCTTACGCTCACCATGGCTCACCTATGGGCCATGAATTTGTTGAGAATAATGTTGGGAGAGTTTCACAGACCTGATACATGAGGCTGTGGAAGTCGTGTTCACCACACCAAGGTCCAAAAAAATTCATATGTTTTTCCTTTTTCTTTTATATTATCTCCAAATCAGATTTAAAAAAAAAAGGCATATCCAAAGTCCTGATTTTTGCAACTTCCCACAGTCCATCTCAGTCTAAATTTCCTGGTGTCTCCATCCAACTGTGCAGGCAGACCAGGAGTCCGGGAGGTGTTTGGGGAACATCAGGATTGGGGGAAAAACAAAAGGACAATGCAGCGAACACAAGCTTTAATTGGAATACAGGAAGCCACTAATGGCACTGTAACAGCATCCAAAGGTGTCCAAGGGTGCTGTGCACACTGGGACATCGGGGACAATCAGCCTTTCACTCTTCATTTGGTCTTTCTTGCATATTCCACCCAAATCCCTGCTCCATAGCCATTTGTTCATCCCTGCAATGGAGCCTCTGACCTGCTGATTTGTTTATTTTTGTTGTTGATTTGCCCATCTGCTGATGTTGGTTTTGTCATTTGTTTACTTCAAGTTAATGTTTCTTTGATTTTATTGCGGAGCACTATGAGGTCCTAAATGATATGGGCATGTATAAAAATAAATGATGGTTATTTATCATTATCGTTATTGCACTTGGCCAGGCCTTTAGCTCGCTAAAGATACCACTGTCTTCAGGGGCCTCTGAGACTTTGCTTTTAATCTTGGGGGGATTTCTAATTTCTAGGATATATCCCTAATAATGAGCTGCCTAGGAAAACTGTGAGCCTAATTTTCCTGGGCATCTGATGAAACACATTAATGATGACAGGTAGAAACAACACAACCCCCTAAATCCCACTTTCCAACACAGGGTTGGGCTTTTTTACCATTTTAATTATTGATGTGAAAAACAAAGAGCAAACAAACATTAAATTTGTGGAAGACTTGTAGAAATTCAAGCTGTCCCCAACTACAGTGGGTTAAAGAGGAGGGAATACAGTAAGCAAAGTACTTGCCTGGCACAGGGAAATGGAAGAAGGTTAACCAAGTTAATCTTCCCCTGTTTCCTCCCCTCCTCGCTCAAGGCCTCCAGGCTCAACCATCATTAGGAACCATATAATTGACTCATCCACAGGATTTCCTTTTTGTGTTCTGAATTATGGCAGATTTTCCACATTATTTTTTTCTTTCCTTTTTTTTTTTTCTTTTAATTTTAAACATTTGAAGCATTTAAACAGCAGGAATCCTTCCTCTACAGGTAGAAAATTTGTCCTATTAGTGAAGAGCACAGAGGCATTTCTAATTCCGGACACCACGTATTTCCCAGCACCATTAAAATCTGCTGATTAACCAATGGCCCAATGGATCTCCATGTGCTATACAGCTGTCACATCAGATGTTTTCTCTGCTACAATTGGTGTGTAATTTTGCTGGGTTTAAGTGCAGAAGGGGGGAATTTCCTTGTGATGGTACAAATAATTCATCACGGGCTATGGCTCAAGATTGTTATGAGGGAAAGAAATATCTCACAGTTATACTGTAGTTCATCCTACACCTGACAAGAGAGTGTTTGGCACATATAGTGGAAGCTTGATAAAATGGTTTAAAATCAGACACCGAAAAAGAATTGCAAAAGAAATTCTTCTTCAAAAATCATTTTGTGCTGAATTATTTCTTTTTTACTTGAAAGCCCTGTTAATACGCAGAGAGCATAGCAGGGCTGCTATTAAATGTGGGCAAAAAAATCACTCATTTCGTAGTGAGATAGGTTGGGGCTTTTTGTTGTTTTGTTTTCCAAACCGATTTTAAGACCGGAGAGAAGCGTGTCCTATAGCAAACAGTCTAAAACAAATGTTGGGAGCTTTGCTTCATTATGTGGTACATTGTAGTTTTATGCATGTACGCTGTGTGAACAAGAGGGTTAAAAGTTAAACAGTAGCCTAGGGCTAACACACTTGCAAGCTGAACAGGTACAAAATAGGCTTTTGTTGCTTTCAAACTATTACTGTATGTCTTTAGCAGGAAATAACAGAGCGGGCATCTGTGTGCAAAAATGGATTTCCTCCCAGTTCCAGGTAGTGTGGAACGGGGCTGGTTTAATGGCTGGAATGCCCATATGACCTTTAATCCAAAGTCATAAATTTGTCAGTGTCTGAAAGTGGCAGGATATCATTGCTAATGAGGCCAGTTTTTAGGACTTTGTATATCAGAAGTAACATCAGGGAGGACGGTGCAAAGGAGCCTCACGTGGGGTTGGAGGGGGGGGAAATCATTAAAGGGAAATAAAAGAGTGGCGTTAGAATTTCACGGAAAGTAATGAAGAAACAGCCAAACCCATCGAGCTCAGGTTGTTCTGCATTTCATAAAATGATAAATAACTCCTAGTCATGTTTATGTATAATGAATTACAATCCCGCTCCGTTTACCTTAGTAACATTTTACAGGGGTTGTATTTTACTCCCAACTACCAATTATGTCATCATCCTGGCATTTACCTGGACGTAATGATACACAGCAAAGCCATTCTCGGAACATAACTCACTGCTTAAAAGTGTTTGTAAAGCCAGACTGCATCCTATATACTCATAATGACTTGGAGATTGCTATTAAATTTTACAGATTAAAGTTTACTAAATCTTAAGGTCTTTGCGCCGCTTCCAATATTTCTTATTAGTCCTAAAGGGAAAGATGCTCAGCCATTGAAATGTCAAAAACTATGTAACCCTCCCTAAAAATAAATAGAAATAACCCAAGCTAGGGTCAGGGAACTTATTAAACAAAGACACACAACAACATAACTAATCCTGCAACTTCAGTACATGAATTTTAATGGTTAATTTGACCCATCACAGGATGTTTCATCCACAAATGTTGTTTTTTGTGGAAAACAGGCTGGAAGGGGCACTGAGGCTTCCTAGTGCAGGTTTCATTTCTGCAGGACTCCAAAACCTCAGTCAGAAATATCTACTGTAACATTATCTTACATTTATTCAATTTAATTTCAGTTTGAGAAGGATAACATATAGATCTTTTTATAAGCTTGTAAGGTCACCAAATTTAAATTAAAGTGACCTCTTTTAAAGCACATTACTAAAAGTACTATGTGGAGGGAAATTTAATATGAATGGTTAAAATGCATGGAATTCAGATTTTACTGTCAAACAGCTCAATTAAACAAATTGAATTTTTAAGCAACAAAAGGGAATTGAATCAAATTAGAAACAGAGTGAGATCTGAAATGTGGACATTTATGAGTGATAGTCACAGGGCCCTCCAGCAGTGAGTTTTCTTTATTTGTTGCCTCAGCAGTTAGAGGGGTTGGCAGGCTGCAACACAAAAGGATAAAAATGTTCACCATTGAAACACAGTTTTTGGCTCCCAATAAATCATCTGTCACTTCATCACAGCCCAGTAGATAATGAGCAATAAAGTTTTCACACTCAGGCAATGAGGAAGCAGACACAAGAAATACAGCTAAAGCTGCTGTCTCTCTGTTCTGTAAACGCAAGGTGCTTTGTGGAATAAATGACCTCTGGATTTCTGGAAAAGAATAATTCCTGCCTTGGTAAAATAAACCATTTGATGCACTAAAAAAAGCCAAATCTAATAACATTACTTAGTTCCTTTAATGAAAGAAATAATCACATTATATCTATGAGCTCCAGCCATCTATAACAGGAAGAGATTCCAGGGTATTACCTCCGAAGTTGTCTCTCTATTGCCAGCAAAGCACATTGCTGAAAATACAATAAAGCTGCACAATAATTTCAAGTGGGATTGTTTGCAGAGATTCAGGAGACATTTGTGTTTGGGGCCCAATCCTGGGAGGTTTTCCCAGCCCGACCTTCCTCACAGGGAGGGATGTCCAGCTCTTCCCCAGGGTCTTGTCACACCACAAAGAACCTCTGAGGGTCTCCCAGCAACAAGATGCAACATCATCAGGCCAAATTAATTGCAAACATGTCTTGCCTTGACCCAGAAATTTAAAATGTTAATTTTAACAGTATTTTACCTCACCCTGATGCCTTCTCACTGTTGTTTCGGTGAATATTTTGCAGCTGTTATGCCACAATCCAACAAAAAACTGTTGCTCTTTAGTTCAAAATGACTTTTTTTAGTTGTTTTTAAAACTAAAGTTTCAACCTGCTTCAGCTTGCTGATAATGCTGAGTATATTCATCATTCAAATTTCATATCAAAGCCATTTCAGCAAAGGTATCTTGGATGGCCACGTACAAAGCCTAGTTCACATGCAAAACATATCAGTCAAAAAGTGACAATGCGGCCCATAAACCACATAGAACATATATTGATTCATGTTTTAACTTTATATCAGCATTTGAAGGGACTTGAAGTAAAATAAGATCAGATATTCTTGTCATATGCAAATGGCAACTTAATATTTGCATAATATGTCAAGGTAGAAAAATGCAAATAAACTTTGGGAAAGTCTGTATTTTTGTCATTCTCTCATAGAGCTAATTAGCAACTTGAAAGGAAATTGAAAGCTTCTCTTTTCTGAACTCGATGTCAGCTAAAAAAGGCACTGAACTCTGCTTATTTCTAGACCATGTAAGATGAGCAATTAACATCCCCCTCTTATTGAACTGCTTACACTGATCCTTAGCCATAAAGGCTGCTTATCAGCTTCCCAGGTTGGATAAGGAGATACAAGACTGCTGGAATAGAGGTCACACAAATGTAAGTGGAAAAAGAATGCATTCTGCTATTAAATGGGGTAAATCCAAGCAAGATTCCTTGAGATGGATGAAAACTTGAATTTACCCCAATGCACTTTAAAGCAGGACCAAAAAACTTCACAGAGGGATCTTCACAGTGAAAAATGTGTGAAAAAAAGGCTTTTTAGGAGCTCAAAACATGTCTTAGATCATTACAGAGTCTTAATACTCCGTGTGAAGGTTTCCACTGTATTTTTTTATGATATTAAGGATGTATTATTTATACCCACTGCAGCCACGCCATGGAATACACGAGGAGAGTTTGTTTAGCAACAGAGTGAAAAAATATTTGCTACAGGGGCAGTCTGGCAATATTGCTTGTTAAGACATGCTATTTGTAAGCAAATTTATATGAAAAGTATGCAATGTCTAATACTAAACTACTCCAGCCCCAGACTGAAGGGTGATTTTACAAACGTCCTGCAGCACTCAATCATTCCTTCATTTTAATGTCTTTATTTTATGATTTTGTTGATGAAATACTACTTACCCAGTGCTCAAAATTCCTTTTAGGCTGCAGGCACTGGCTAGTTGACACGGCAAGCCATATTTCACAGCTATATATTTCAGCTTTCTCTGTCCAAGTTGGAGGACACAGTAGCCAAGATGGTTTTTCATAGTAGAAATATATTTTCATATTTATTTATTGATTTGACTAATGTATCTATTTTTCAATTCACATGCTTATGTTTCAATCCATTAAAGTGATTCATGGTCAAATAATATGTTATTGCAAGTACAAAGAGGAGATAAAACCACTGTACACTGGCTATAACACAAGAATAAAAATAATAAAAATCCATTGCCTGATTAAATATAGTTTTTAATCCCCACATGATCATGAGTAAACTGATGTTTTTAATTATTTTTCTTTAAAATAAGTTAGGGTTTTTTTCTCAGTAAAATGCAATTACCTATTAAATAAGTTCTCAGGAATAAATATTCTTACCCAGCCTAAGTGCTCAGTGTAAAACTAACATAAAGCATGAAATTACTAGCAAAATAAAAAAACTCAAAAGGCTTTTAATTAGTTAAAAGGAGAATTAAATGGCAACTGGTAGAGGAATGTTGAGCATGTCACCTCTGGGGCAGGGCTAGAGGAAAGCTTGGAATGATGGTGGCCTGGAATCGCAGCTGGGATGGCTGCTCAGTATCACACCTGATATTGCTGGGCCTGGTCCAGGGTTTTGGAGCCAGACAAAAAATTCCACAAAAAAGGCAAAGAAACCCATTCATCAGGAGGGGCAGCGCCCAGACCCAGCTGTAGGACATCTCCAGCTTCCAGCTCAGGGATTGGCCTTGGCCTTGTACTGCTGGGAGATTTTTCTTGCTGTTTTTTCACCAAAAACTGCCTTTTCTCCAGTTCTTCACTCCTGAACTAAGAATCTTAATGGGAAGCAAAGCCAAAGCCAGAAGAGGCCTTTAGGACTCGCCAGAGAGTGATTCTGGCTCTTTCAACCATGGTGAGCACTCCTGATGCTCAGGTACAGGAGCCAAGCTCATCTGTGAGATCACAGAATCGTGGAATCACAGGCTGGTTTGGGTTGGAAAGGATCTTAAAGTCCATCTTGTTCCACCCCCTGCCATGGGCAGGGATGCCTTTCACTAGACCAGGTTACTTCAGGCCCTGTCCAACCTGGCCTTGGACACTTCCAGGGATGGGGCATCCCCAGCCTTTCTGGACATCACTTGCAACATGAATATGAATTTGTCATTCCAGGGATACGAGGACAAACCCTCATCCAGGACATGCTCTGCCCTCACCACCCACAGGAGAATACTGAACCCGCAGGGCTTCGTGCTCAGAAAAGATCATTTATTCATGAACTTCCACCTTCTCCAGGGCTGGAAAATGTTTTGCTTTTTTTCCAAAAGAAAGGTTTTTCAAACCAATGTGTTTTTTCAAACCAATACCTGGGGTAAATTTGTCAGCACAACTAGGGGATTTCACTTAGATGTTCTGAGTCTGAGACAGTGGAAAGGGGACTTGTGTTTGCTCAACAATCACTCAAAATCCTTTGTCCCTAATCAAAGATTTGAAAAAATTACTAATTATGTATCAGTAATCACTTTTGGAAATAAAAGTTATAGATTCCAGGAGGAAGAAAAAAAAAGGGAAGGGAAGGTTTGGGCAGGGCAGGTTTGGGCAGGGCAGGGCAGGTTTGGGCAGGGCAGGTTTGGGCAGGTTTGGGCAGGTTTGGGCAGGTTTGGGAAGGGAAGGGAAGAAGGGAAGAAGGGAAGGTTCGGGAAGGTTCGGGAAGGGAAGGTCGGGAAGGGGAAGGGAAGGTCGGGAAGGGAAGGGAAGGGAAGGGAAGGAGGGAAGGTTCGGGAAGGGAAGGAAGGGGGAAGGTTCGGGAAGGTTCGGGAAGGGAAGGGAAGGTTCGGGAAGAGGTTCGGGAAGGGAAGGTTCGAAGGGAAGGTTCGGGGGAAGGTTCGGGAAGGGAAGGGAAGGGAAGGGAAGGGAAGGGAAGGGAAGGGAAGAGAAGGGAAGGGAAGGGAAGGGAAGGGAAGGTTTGGGAAGGGAAGGGAAGGGAAGGGAAGGGAAGGGAAGGGAAGGGAAGGGAAGGGAAGGGAAGGGAAGGGGAAAAAATGATTTCAATTTTCTGCACTGCAAACAAAAGAAAAGCAAAAGCAAATCAAAAGAGTTTTAGGGAGTAATTTTTCAGGGAGTATGGAACAAGCTGATGGTAATGGGGAAGACAAAAAGGAACAAAAACCTCAATAACCCTAAATATCAATAAATGGGGAATATAACAAGCCTGAGAGAGAGCTGAGACTGAAATATAAAGGAGAGAAAACAGGCCCACAGAGGAGGGAGATTCAGAGCCTATAATGAACAAGTGGGGTGACATCCTCATATACTCCAACCCTGCTGCACTTATTGCCAGGCCTGTGATGGCTCAGTAATTATAGATCAGCCATGGGAAATGTCCCCCACGCAGGAGCCGAGGACACTGCAGGAATAACTGGAAATGGGGCCGTGGAGGGGGAGCTGGGAGGACACAGAGTTCGGGAGGACGGGAAAGCACATCAAAGGGCAACCCGGGGAACCCGCCGGAATTCCGACAGGCTTCCAGAGCCGGCTGAGCTGCACCATTTCATCTGTGCACCCCAACTCTGGGAGAATGAAAAGGTAGTTTAAAGTCACCTTAGGTCCCCCTGGGAAGGCAGAGCACAGAAGGCTGTCAATGTGTTGAGGTAGAGCAGCTGAGAGGCTCTGGAGAGAGAGAGCTAAATGAATAGAAACTTGTTAAATGATGTGAGTTAATGAGAGCATTTTGGAATTAACCAGCTTCCATGACTTTAAATAAAACCCCAATGTCATTTTAAATTAGATTTTGTACATTTTTGAAACCATTATTTATTTATTTTTTTTCCACGAGGTGCATTGGTGGGAAGATGGAGGCATTAAAATTTAATATCCTCAACCCACTAGTGGTGAAATATTGGTATTCCTTCATCAAGCAATTCAGAAATAGGGGAACAGTGACAACAGCCAAAAGATTACTAAGACATGGGGAGTCACTCCGTTATTTTAGGGCATGAAGAGCTGAAGTCCACAGCCAAGAATGAGAACACAGATGATGGAACCACCATCCTCTGGCCCCACATTGTCACAGTGGTCATTCCAGTCCTCATCCCAGCAAGTTTTTTGCCCAGTGGATGGAAACACAATGGTTTTGGAGCCCTATCCTGTGCCCTGTTCCAGTGCCATGTTGTCAGCTGGCACTGGAATGCCTGCTCTTGGCATGGATATATACCTTGATTGCTCAGCACTTTCCTTGTCCTGCTTTTACGGTGCTCAGGAGAGGTGAAAGGGCTATAACTTCTAATTTTTTAATTGTTTTTATTATTGTTATTTAGACCAGCTTTTATTATTTTAAAATAAAATCTCTCATAGCCAATGTTTGGAAGATGAGGGAACATGCTTTGAAGGAAAAACATGTCAGGAAGCACTCAGGTGTTTCCCAGCTGAGTCTGGTTGATAAATGAGCTCTGTTCTTGCGTCACACTTGTGCTGTAAGCCAGAAGATTTCTAGATATGTATTAGAAGGTAATTTTCTGCATAATTTTATATTTTCAACAGCTATGCCTTCTTCAAACCATCTTAAAAATAGGATCTGCCAGTGGAACAGGCACCAGTCTGGGACTATGATGGCTAAGGTCTAAATTTCTTTACTTTTTGTATGCTCATGGAGAGCCTCAGGTCTGATCGCTTCTGAAATATTCATGCAATTCCACTTCAAAATCTTCAAAATTTATTTTTTTCTTACTTTATTTGTATTGTACTTTTTTGCAGGTTCAAACTGGGGATGTTGGCACTGCCAGACTCAGGAGACCAGAGTGAAATTAGAGGCTGTGATGGTGCCCCTGGCACCACAGCAACAGATGATATAAAAATATTTTAGCCAAATAGAATCCCAGAATCCCAGACTGGTTTGGGTTGGAAGGGACCTTAAAGACCATCTCATTCCAGCTCCTACCATGGGTGGGGACACCTTCCATAGACCAGATTACTTAAAGCCCCAAATATAATTAAGTTGCTCACAGTGTGGCTGTTAATTGTCCTTCTATGACACTTCCCAGTCTATGGAATTACTTTGTTAGGAGAAAAACTGCCTGTGATGGTGATGGGTGGCGTCCAGCCACGTAGGCAAGGCAGTCATCACATCAGAATCCCATCAAGGATGAGATACAGCTGCTACAGGTGGGCAGGGAGAGTCCCTAAGGCATTTTAAAGCCATAATTAGCTTTGTGATGCATAAACACTGACATAAGCTCACACAAGCTTGCAGGACCCAAAGAAACTTTTCTGGGAAAGAACCCAGTATCTTAAATAAAGAGTCACCAAATCCTAGAGCCTGATCTTGCGTGTTATGTTGGACAATACAGCAACAGTATGGGATTTGTGCAGCCAAGACTAGGAAAAGAAGCTGTAAACTGGTCACAGAATGGAAGAAGAAATGGAAAAGCAGGATGGGATGGGGGACATGACAAGCCCCACACGTCCCATGCTCACCACAGGCTGGTCTCACACCACCAACACAAACCCACAGTAAACTTAGCACCAAGTCCCAATTTAAAAACTCACAGAGCTTTTATATGATAATTACAGTTATTATAACTGGCCCATGAAATAAACACCTCTCCCAATTATGCAAAAGGCACAAGGTCCTTGAGAGACAGAAATCTCACAATAAGATTGACTTTCCAGCATAACAACGTAGAGGGAGAGAGGTGCAAGATGAATAACAATAATATTATGGTACATATAATGTATGTTTTAATTAGCTAAAGGTAATCAAATGAGGTTTGTCACGATTATATTAAGGTCAGGTCTCCACATGGTTTCATCAACAACATATTAAGACAAGGGAGGTGATGCCAAATTGGGGTTTAAACCTAATCAACATAATTAAACAAAGCAAGAACATGTGTTTAGAGCTACACCCATTTCACTGATCTCTCTATTTTAATTATTCTTGTAGAGTAAATATTAGGACCAAAATAACTCTTAATTAAATTTTTCCCATACAAACAGAAAACGCAATCTTCTTTCAATTTGTTATTTTTGTCGAGTGGATGTACAATATCCAGGTCTTTTGTAGTAGAAACCATTTCAAAAGCATACTCAAATTATGCTAAACAGCCTAATACATTCCAATGTATTGACATACTGACTTCTAATGTGTGGGAAACGGGAAACTACATTGGCCTAAAAAAGCCATGGGAAACCATAAAAACAAACTAAGAATAATTTAAACTGATTGGATGCTTCCTTGTAAGAAGTTCTTAGTTTCTAAATACAAAATGTGGACATTGAAATGCGGTCAAGTTATGACTTAAATTAGAAAAACATGTTTTCTTAGGTTTCTATCTTGCAGTATTTGGCATGACTCAGACACTGGGGAAAGAGTTATGTCAGTAACATTTTCAAAAGTGCCTAAGTGGCCTTGCCTGGGGTAACGGTGAAATGGGACTTAGGCACTCAGAAGTCCAGAGGACATGAGTTTGCAAGGGCTTAAAAGTGTCCAAAGCTGCCTAAAAATGTTACATAGGCATTTTTAAAAATTCATTTAAATATTTTTTAAATTCCTATCTGAAGGAGGTGACATCCCATCCACGTCTGCTAGAAAGCTGGACTTGATGATCTTGCAGGTGTTTTCTAACCTTAATGGTTCTGTAATTCTATGAGTCTACTCTGAATAAAAGGCTATAAATATTACTAAAAGTACCAATCTTTGGAATAAACCTAATATCCACTCAGGTGAACTGTTTCACCTCAGTGCAAAGCTGATGCCTCTGGTGAGACTTCTAATTTAGTTGCATAAGTAAAAGCAGAATCAGGTCTGTAAACAGAAGTTTTAGCTCAGGATTACACACTGGAGGCCTATAGGTCCTCCTGGAACTTGGCATTGGTGGGAAGACTTCAGTTTCCTGATGCAATTTTCCTCTGTGAAACTTGTTCTACAGAGTCATAGAATATCAGAAAGATTTGAGTTGGAAAAGTTCTTAAAGACAATCCAGTCCCACCCCCTGCCATGGGCAGGGACACCTTCCACTAGCCCAGGTTGCTTAAAACCCCATCCAACCTGACCTTGGACACTTGCAGGGATGGGGCAGCCACAGCTTCTCTGGGTAACCTGTGCCAGGACCTCACCACCCTCACAGGGAAGAATTTCTTCCCACTATCCCATCTAACCCTGTCCTATGGCAGTGGGAAGCCATTCCCCCTTGTCCTGTCCCTCCAGGCCCTTGTCCCAAGTCCCTCTCCAGCTCTCTTGGAGCCCCTTTAGGCACTGGAAGGGGCTCTTAAGGTTTCCCTGGAGCCTTCTCAGGTGAACATTCCCAGCTCTCCCAGCCTGCCTCCACAGCAGAGGGGCTCCAGCCCTTGGAGCATCTTCATGGCTTCCTCTGGACTCTTTCAAATAGCTCCATGTCCTTCCTGTGCTGGATACCCCAGAGCTGGACTCGATGCTCCATGTGAGGTCTCACAAGGGCATAGTAGAGGGGGAGAATGCCCTCCCTTGACCTGCTGCCCCTACTGTGGGATGAGCCCAGCACAAGGGGGGGTTGCTGCCATGGATCATGCCCAGCCTCTCAACCACCAGCACCCCCAACTCCTCAGCAGGGTTGCCCTCGATCCATTTATAACGACTAAAGTTGTAAATCAAATTTTCGCCCTTTGAAAAAGGGCGTAGCTAAAACACACCCCAGGGTGGGCTCTTTTCTGATCCAGGTCTCCAAATATAGCACGGCACGAGTTAAAAATGTGAGAGCAAAAGGTTCTTAAAGCCTCAGGGAGCTCAGCCCCGAATGAACGAGCCCTTCCGAGGCTCCGCTGGCAGCGCTGGCATGTGAAGGACCCCAAATGAGTTAAGAAGTCTTCCACTCCATCATGAAG
Source organism: Pipra filicauda (assembly GCF_003945595.2). Classification (NCBI taxonomy): domain Eukaryota; kingdom Metazoa; phylum Chordata; class Aves; order Passeriformes; family Pipridae; genus Pipra; species Pipra filicauda. Next base: position 1,662,302 of record NW_024103996.1, on the reverse strand, counting down.
AATTGTTCTCTAGAGTATCTACCAGTGGGGAAATGCTTAAAACACTTACCATATGTGGCTAAGAAGGGTCTAATTTGTCCATTTGGAAATTTTGCCTCTTTTGAAAGGATAGTTAATTTCAAGTAATTTATTTCATAGATGAAGCTTTCTTTGGAGTGGTTAATATATCACCCTTGGTTGCTTGAACAATTAGAAATTGTCACCAAAGAAAAATGTCGCAGTTCATGTAAATAACTATTTACCTAAAGGAAATGGGAATCCACAAGAGTCAGCATACTTTAATGAGCCATGACAATAGGAAAAAAAAAAAAACAGCCAATGGTACAGTGCATCTGCTAAAGCTGACATTGCTTATGGTAAAAATTGGCCAAAACAACTCTTATTTGTTGTTTTTTTTCATGTCAGAAATAATGCAGCTTGAAATTTTCAACAGGCAACATGAGTCCAGACCATTTGTTACTTCTAATGGCCTAATTGTTCTCCTGGCAGAAATAAAAAATTAGGGCACTTATGTCATTTACCTAAATTTCTAATTAATGCAATGGTAATAGAGAAACTGGAGCAGAAGAAAAAAAAAAAAGTAAGTTGGGTGAAAAATGTTTCTCTTGGCCTTTCTACAATTTGTCTTTTTTAACTTTCCTACGATCTTTCCCTCTTAAACAGCAGGTAGAGTGATCTCTGCAGAGATGTTTTGGAGTTTTCCAACTGGACAAAAGTATTCTGGGCATTGAAAGATATGATTTTTTTTCCACCTGAACCACTGAACAGATGCAATAAAAGCACCAACTGCAGCACAATGTCCTTTATGTTGCCTCAAAGGAATGTGCCATTAAAATGATGTTAGAAATATTCTTCAAAAGCAGCTAAAAAATCTATCCTTCAGGCTGCAATTCCATCTGGAAGTTTCCCACTGCTCCTGTGTCCTGATGTCCTGGTGTCCAACGTATCCTGTGAAGGAAAACACAGCTGGAATGTGCCCTCGTTAGGATGCAGGATGCAGAGAAATGCATCAAAATGCATAAACACACCTTAGAAATGTCTCTAAAAGTGTCTGGGAATCACTTTGTCCTGCAGCACTGGCAAGTGTCCACCACCTCCTGGATATTTATCGTTGGGATGACATGGAGGAAGCTCAAGGTGATCTCTGTTTATGCCCATCACCAAGATATTTACACCCACTTATTTGAAGTGATGCCACATGTTGATTTTGACACCAATAATGCCATTAAAATATTGCAACCAGGACACACAAAAGCACAAAACTGGGGAAATTTTAAAGGAGCACCAGAGAGAGTTTGTCCCATGAGGTCTCCAGGAAAGGTCTCAGCCATGCTCAGATCCACCTGTGCTTGTACCCAAAAATGAAGTGATGGGTTTCCCGTTGCATTACAAGACTTCTCCGGTGAAAGAGATATTGAGGTAGAGCTGTAATTAAACTGTAAGTAAAGCAAACAAACATACATTTGAGTGCTAGTAAATTATTTTAGTTTTTCTCATAATGCCTGAGGTGCTTTCCTTAAGGACCAAATGGAAACAAAGAGAAGAGATAACAAGAGGAAGGTCAGAGATTTAAACCTCCACCAAATGTGAGCTCAGAATCACAGGTAAATGTCCAAGGTGAAGGTTCCCATGGGCAGTTCATCCTTACAGTGGGTCAAAATTCTTCATTCTTTCTGACCACATCCTAATTTAGGGACCCACACCCCAAATGTTCCCAGCAAGTTTCCCCCTGAATTTTTGCTGTTCAAAAGCAATTTTTACCTTAAAATTATGTGAAACTTCTACTCATCCAGTACCTGGAGCATCCTGGAGTATCAAGGAGTAACCTTAATGCTCTCATTAGAATATAGCCATGATATTTCAAGAGTTAATAGCAAATGCTGATCCAATGAACCTTTATTTTCTGCCATCCGAAAGCCTTTAACACACCCAGAGTGATTCCACGAAGTGACTGCAGGAGGAGTCCCACCACTGCCCCGGGCAGGGCTGGGAGCAGCCCCTCAGGAAGGTGCCCCAGGTGTTTCCCCCTTTCCCAGGCAGGAATATGAGCTGCCTCCCCAGCTCCACTTCCCCACCTGGGCCTTAACATTCCCTCTGCAGCCTGGGAGTTGATTTGGCATGAGAGGTATAAACACAGGGCTTACAATAGCACTGGGAGCTGGCAGGAGCAGAACTCCAGCAGCACCAGCAAGTCCTGCTAAAATAAACATGTTACAGGCAAAGGTCATGATGCCTGTTAATATAAAGACTGCGTGGTGTATAATGCATTCAAATGCCGGAGTGAGAGAGGGAGATAATATGATCCATTTGCCAGATTCCTCCTTTTAGTTGTAACACGAAGCCATTCTGGGCTGGAATGACCCAGAGATGATAATGAAGCGGATGATGATGCCATTGCCTGTGATAATGGTGTGACAGGGAGAATACCCTGGAAAACTGCACGAGCTGATAAGTGTAAAGGTATAAACAAACCCAAACAATATGGACTTATAGACATTAGCGCGGAACAAAAGAGAGGAGGAGAAGCAAAGCCAACTGATCAACATTAAAAAAATAAAAGACTTTGCAAGGGTGACTTTTTCAGCGATTTTTGGTATTGCAGCTCCCAAAACCGAAACAACAGACGGCCAAGTGTCTCCTACTGGGGGGGGACCCACCTCTCCGTGCCCGGGAACAGTTTGTAGCAAACAGCCCGCAATATGAAAATGTATTTAATGCAATTAATAATTTAAGAAGTGAGAGCATGTGCTCTCGGAGAGTTAAATGCTTGTCAGAGTGATAGATGCACGCTTCACCACCAATACATTTCGTACCAAGAGCAGAGGGATTTTGCAAACTTGTGTTGACCTTGGGTTGCAGTGGAGAGGAGGCAGATTGCGAAGGCAGGCCCGGCTACGGTGGGAGAGAGCGTCAGCTCTCAATTTACAGCCCTTTCCCCAATTAAAGGACTGTAAAAACATTAAAATTAATGCAGTCTTAACTCCAGAGCAGGCTCTACTTTCTTAATTAGTGCATAATTATTCAGTTTTTGATATCCTGGAAAATTATCACATGGAAATTATTTTAGGCACAGTAACAATAGCAAAAATCTCTCTACCCCCCCAACTCGATTAACATGTGGAAGTAATTAACACTTTATTACAGTGAAAATACTATTACTGCTAATGTTTAATGACTTTTGCCATTGCATCATAAGCAGGAAATTTAGAACACTACAGAGCAATGGTCTGCTATAAATACAGTCCAAAGATTATAAACCAGAGTCAGATGATTCGCACTAACAGCGTTTAAGACAGGGATATGACATACAATCCGTTTCCAAAATGTCACATGAAGGAAATATAATTTTCTTGATGAAGTCCACTCCATGCAGCCAAGCAGCCAGTGCAATAACGTTGGATGAGTTCGGTGTAGGCAGCAGCACTCGAGTCCTTGTAAAAGCCTGTTGTTAATCAAATTGAAACATAAAACCCCAAGCATAAAGTTATTTTCTCATAACAGTTTAATAGAAATTTCCAATCAAACAAAGGCCAAAAAGTGTTATTACAACATGAAGTTCCTTGTATAAACAACTTAAAATGAAGTAGGGGAAAGTTTCATGGGATTTATGGATTTCTTTATTTTCGTTATTTCGAGTAAATGTCTACTGTAGATCTCCTATAAATGTCTCGAGAAATTATGCACCAGCTTTAGATGATTCACACCAACAGCAATTAAGATGCTGAGTCCACAGAAGTGTCGAAGAGGTCAGTGCTCAGGAAATATCATTTCATTCCAGCCAAACGTGATGGAGCCAAACGTGCTGGAGACAAAAGGAGCCCAAAAGGGATGGAGACAGCTCAGCCTCGAGCTTGGCTTCTCCAGGGCTGTGACAAGGGTGCAGCAGATGGGTAGAACCAGGGCGATGTTTAGTAAAATGTTTCACTATCTAAATGTAAATAGAGGATTGCATTTAATATTCAGCACAGCCTTATGGAAATTCCCAAACAAACAACGGCAACGCAAATGCTCTATAAAAAGAAAACCAAAACAAATATAGGAGGAAGCAAATGGAAAACAAGGCTGACCCTAACGAACCTGAATAAAGTCACATTTTGCTTATTTGCTACTGTTTATGCTGTCGGGCTGAGAATTAATGAAGCTGAGCACTAATCATGATTCAACCCATGGAATTATTTTAAATTTTAATATTCTATGTGCATAGCTCATAGGGCTTTCCCCTTTTAAATATTTTCCTTGATGCTTTAAAACACGTTCATTGATCTGGACTCATTCCACTGGCGAGCTAATACAGTTCATAAATTAAGGAACACTTGTTTTAGAAACATCTCCCTGATCCGTGGGCCATGGATATGGAGAGGAAGAATTTGGCACGAGGATACTGGGTATAAATTGCTATTTTGGAAGGAACTCTTACCAGCCAATGCCTGGAGCCAGCAGGCAAGAAGAATTCACCTGAAGTGGACACAGCTATTCGCTCTGGGATTAACTTGTTGCAGTTGCAAATGAATCATGAAACCAGCTTTGGCAAACCTGAGCCTGGGCCCACAGTGGACCTGGAATAATGTATGTGAAAAACCTGAACTGGATTACGAGGCCATCTGGAACGCATTCGCCCTCTGCATTAGGAGTAGCAGTTTCCTTGACAGAGGTTGTGAAATATTAGAATTCCTAATGGAAGAAATATGGCAGTGCAAAATGACACAAAAATCAGACAACCTCATTCCCTGACACGGAACAGTGAAAATGCGAATCTTTCTCTCAAGGGTGCTCTATCAATCCTTTGCAAACAAGGCACTTCAGCAGGCAGAGGAGGGGCTGACAGGGGTTAACCCTTCCCCACCACCTCTACACAGGGCCAGAGCCAGCTTCCCTCTTCGGGGAGACCAAAAATCTGGAGGGATGATGAAAATTGTAAATCCACACAAACATCTCCCAAAGTGGGGGGTACCTCCAGCACAGGTGACCCAAGGAGCTGGATACCCCAGGGATAGGATCCTGCCACCCTCTCATTCTTCTGGGGTGATGGTTAGATGTCTCTAATCCCACTTCTTCAGCAAATGCTATCTCTGGGTGATGCCAAAGGCAAGGAGGATCCACGACAATGAGCCTATAGACAAACACCATTGTTTCTGCTGTAACTAACAGCAGAAACCATTGCAATTTTCCTCTCAAAATATCTTATTTTTGAAGACCTGTTGTGCAAAGTCAGCCTAGACTTCAGAAGGCCTGACCCACAATAACAGTTTGCTGCACTTATATTTCTGCTCCTTTGGTATTTATTTACATTTAAATGGTGAATATTTTCCTGGTCATAAGAATTTACCAGCAAAAAAGTTTAAGTCTGGGACCCTCCCAAAACATGTACTTGCACAGTTGGACACAACCACCTAGGAATAGCTCCACGTTCTTCAGGTTTTACTTTTAAAATCATACTTTTTCTCCAGGTCAGCCACCCTATACCACAGCAATGGGTGTTCCCAGGGGTACCAAAACAGCAGAAACCTCACAGTACATGTGGTGGAAGCTGATATATTATTTACTCGTTGTTTAATACCAAACTTTGGTAATTTGCACTAAGGAGTGAGAAGGACACCACAGGTTCTCAGATTTTTTGAGTCAGATAAGAAATTATATAATAAAACAATACACAATAAAAACCAATCACAGGTAATACTCTAAACAAAGTCATTTGGCCACTTCGCTCAGCATCATTCAGTTTAAGACAGGAACTTATTTTAACTCCAGCAGAGAAAACTGGATAAATCCAAAGCTGCCACTTTCACTGCTGCTTTCTAGAGATGTAGTTGCTAACAAGGAAAAGAAAATCACACTGGAGCTCTTCTCAAGTGTGCAGATCTAGGACAGAGGAGGCCAGAAGTGCAGGGCTGACATGGGAGGTGGCACAGGAAACACTACCACTGGCACATTTAAGGGCAGTCACCAAGTCCTTGTTTGATGGGATTGGTCCAACAGACTCATTGGGTGAATTACACTGGTGTATTCCCAACCAGAGGTGTTTAGACTTATAGGTGTCTTCACCAGATGGATGGATGGATGGATAGCTCAGTACAGTAGGAGTGTTTGGAAGGGGTTACACACCTGGGCAGGTATAGGAGAAGAATTAGAAATTATCCAGTATTAAATGACTCTCACTACCTCAGAGGAAAAAGTAGAGGAGATTAGATGTCCTGGCTACACTTCTGCCAGGGCTTTGTAGCAATGGCCAGGCCTGCGATGCACTGCTCATCCTCCACGTGGATTCACTGGAGTCCTCTCGGATAACATGGAATCATGGAATGTTTAGGAGTTGGAATGGACCTTAGAGACTATCTTGTTTCAACCCTCATGCCATGGGCAGGGACACCTCCCTCTAGACCAGGTTGCTCAAGGCTTTCTCCAACCTGGCTTTGAACACTTCCAGGGTTGGGTCACCCACAACCTCCCTGGGCAACCTGTGCCAGGGCCTTACCACCCTCACAGGGAAAATTTCTTCCTAATATCTGACCCAGATTTCCCCTCTTTCAGTTTGTATCCATTTCCCCTTGTCCTGTCGCCACAATTCCTGATGCAGAGTCCCTCTCAGACATCCCTGGAGGCCCCTTCAGGTACTGGAACGTGCTCTGAGGTCTCCACACAACCTTCTCTTCTCCAGGCTGAACAGCCCTAAATCTCTCAGCCTGTCTTTGCAGGAGAGGTGCTCTAGCCTTACAAGCACCTAACTGATTTAGGAACCCCCAACATTTTTGGTTTCAAGTGCTTTTTTGAAATCCCAACCCTTGTCTCCCTTGTTGTCATTTATAAGGCACACAGAGCTACTGTTTATTGCTACCTCCCTGCAAAAAAGGGAATAACTCCAAGATAGATCTTCTGTTTAGGAATTAGATCTGGGTTGAATTATTCAAATAGGCTAACAATATCCAGCCCCAGAAAACTAAGGAAAGGCATAGAAGACTCCAGAGCTAAGGGGCTTTTATACGGCAGCCAATTGTTATGACTCCTTTTAATTAAATACAAATGAATTAATTGATATGAAGTACTGCTAGGCAATTATTTTGCTGACATTTTGTCTCTTTTGAGACATACTTGTTTACTGCATCTCTCAGCTGCCAAATCTTACCACCATTCTACACTATTTTAAACATATATTTAAAGACTTAAAACTAAGTTTGTACTGTCAGAAACTTTTACATTAATTTCATATTTGTGTTAATGGTACTCACATTAGACCAATAGTATTTACATTTTTTAATCCATCTCCCGTCCCTAGGCCATCATTGTACATGAGATATTGCATCTTAATGAATTTTTCTGGTTAAAGGTTTTTAAATAAATGAATAAATAAATAAGTAATGAAACACTGATTTTTATCTCACTGTACACAAGTTTACTGGTTGATTTTTACTTTTTTTTCCTTTCTGGTTTGCAGTGAAATATTTTCATCATTTTCCAAAGATATACAGGAAAGTACAAAAATGATGGCTGGCTTCAGAACAAACCTGCAGCAGCAGCAGCCAGCAGTATATTAGCCTTTATATAGTAGGTAAAATTGAAGGGTTATCTGGAAAACCATAACTGGCCAAAACAATTTTGCATCCTCTGATTATTTTGGGGAATTGCTGGGCTCAAGTTACTTCATGACACATTCCCCAGCATGTGTGTGATCCATTTTTTTAAGTCAGCAACGTGTCCCCCAGTGGTTCAAACGTGCAGGATGAGATCACAAGTGAGTTGACCTCTTTAGACAGCAGCAAAACATATTTCAGGAAAGCATCCACAGGACTTTTAAACTGCCTATGGTGTGTCATGGGCTCAGCTCTGTGTTAGTGAGCAGCTCCTGGAAGCAGGAAGTCCTCGGAGAACTGCTGGCTGTGAAGTGAGTTGTGGACATCCAGGACTCCAGCACACCCAGAAGTTATGCCTTGACATGTCAGGTCAGTAATAATGTTACTTGGCAAGTTGTAGATCTGCCTATCTGTATGATACTTTTCTGTTGTGTACATTAAAATAAATAGCAGGCTGGAAAATAATTAATTTACCACTGTTGAACTAAATTAGCCTAGTGGAGCACAGAGTCATCAGAGACAGGTAACCTGACCCTGCTCACACACATTTAAAGACCAAAGTACTAAAAAATGCAATGTAAGTATTGAGATATCAGTTGTCTTAAAGCCACTGTGTATGTGTTGAACTCTGGGCTGAATGCAGACAGAACAATTCCTTCCACTAATGCAATTCTACTCCTAAAAAATGAGCCATGTGGCCAGATAGGGTCTTCTACCCCAACATGGCCTTCTACCCCAAACAAAGCACTATTAAAATCACTCAGATGTGCTGAAGACCTGTATATATCATACAAATAACAAGTCTTTACAGCACTGCAGTTATTATGCAAGCAAAAGAAATGCATATTTTGCTGGTTTTTTTAATCACAGCTGTGGTATTCCCATCCCTTACTATTGAAAACTCATGGATTAGATTCTCTTAATCACAGAATCACAGAATATGCTGAGTCGGAAGGGACCCAGAAGGATCATCGAGTCCAACCCTTAGCCCTGCACAGGACCATCCCCAGGAGTCACACCATGTCCCTGAGAGCATCATCCAAATGCTCATGAGCTCTGCCAGGCTTCCCCGGGAGAAGAACCTTTTTCTAATACCCAACCTAAACCTGCCCTGACACAACATCAGGACATTCCCTGGGTCCTGTCCCTGGTCCCCACAGAACAGAGATCAGGGCCTGTCCCTCCTCTGCCCCTCTTGAGGAAGTTGTAACTGCAATGAAGTCTCCCCTCAGTCTCCTCTTTTTGTGTAATTGCAGGAGATATGAAGGTACCTTCTTTGGATTGAACAAGTTTTTACAAAATAAGTCACACTTTTCAGTCTCTTCCCTTCAGCCCCAAAGGCCGGAGTTTTATTCTCTCCAGGAGAGGGGACTTTTGTGTGTTTGTTCAACTCTTGGACTTGGAACTTTGTTGTTTCTTGGCTGTCTGGTTTCTCTTAGGCTGTGGTTTGGGTTATCAGCAGCTCCTGTAATCCTTCCCTCTGATCAAAGCTCATGACTGGACATGCACAAGCTGGCTGGAGGAGACTGCCTCTGGCTTTCGTATTTACCTATCGCCTGACATTTCTGCACATTAATCATACTTAGAAGACTTAGCAAAAGGCATCAGTCACTTAACAAACTGTCCCACCTTTATCTGGAGGTAACAGATGACTGCTGACTATCTGTGCCTGCTACACAGAGCACACAAAGCTCCTGACGAAAGGCAGCATGTGACCAAAGTTACAGACACGGCAGGAAAAACTTGGCACCACTTCCAGCAGCCCCCTAAACACAGATATAGGAAGAGATGGGTGAATGGAAACTATACAGACATTCCCCCTCCACACCTCCCCAGGGACCTCTGACAATGACCAGTTCCTCTGAAAATTCAGGCACTAGTGATTCCTGCCACTGCCTGGAAGGACTTGTGGAGCATGTCCAGGGAAGGGAACAGAGCTCAGGAAGGATCTGGAGCACCAGGAGCAGCTGAGGGAGCTTGGGGGTCTCAGCCTGGAGAAAAGGAGGCTCAGGGGTGACCTTCTCACTCTCTGCAACTCTCTGACAGGAGGAGGGAGTTATGGGGGGGTGGGTCTGGCTCTGCTTCCAGGGAACAAAGGACAGGACAAGAGGTTTCAAGTTTTACCAGGAGAGGTCTAGGTTGGAGATTAGGGAAAATTTCTTCATGGAAAGGGTTTTCCAGCCCTGGCACAGGCTGTCCAGGATAGCGATGGAGTTCTTATCCCTGAAGGGATTTAAAAGATGTGCAGATGTGGCACGTGGGGACATGGGTCAGTGGTGGGCTCGGCAGTGTAAGGTTAATGGTTGGACTCAATAACCTTAGAGATCTTTTCCAACCTAAATGGTTCTATGAGTCTGTGGAGAGTAGGGCAGAGCAGGGTCTATGGATGATGCCATTCCTTTTGCACAGAACAGGGATAACTGCCCAGAGCTCCACCTTGGTGCTTCACAGAATCACAGAATCAATCAGCTAGGCTGGAAAAGACCACTGAGATCATTGAGACAACCTGTGGCCCAGCACCACCTTGTCACCTAGACCACAGCATCTCTTTGAGTGGAAAGCATGGCCCTATGTCCTACTTTAAAATAAAAGACCTTCCGCGTGGTCACCTTCTCCTGACCTGTGTCCAACACCAAGCCTTGATAGATTCCTTCCATGGTTAAGCCAGCAAAAAAACCCTGGTGTTCCTGGAGCTGAAATGTCACTGCAGGTCTCCAGAGATCCCATACATCAACAATGAAGTAACTGTGTGTCCTCACTCAGAGCTCTATCATGTTCCCATCTCTGCCAGTGCCGCTGCTGGACCCATTTTCACCACAGCAGGTTTGGTGTGGGCAGTACCTACCGACGAATGAACTGTCACCCCAAACCTGGCAGACATCCAGGACCCCTGTAATCATAACTGAAATGTGGGCTGAAGTTCATCTCCCAGCAAGACAACAGGAAGATATTCCAGCCATTTTCTAATTTTTTTTAAACTTAGCTCCCCTGGTCCCACTTATGTTTCTTAAACCTTGTTGGCAAGAAAAGAGAAGCCTCAGTTAATCCAACCAACCCATGGGCAGCTACTGCAAATGTCACTGCATGGATTCACAAATTAACTGCACAGGTTCACACAAATTTGTAGGATGGTGTTTCCACTCTGGGATTTTCTTCCTGACACCCCCCATCTTCCCCAGAGCTTGTTACTGTCACACGCAAGAGCGAGACGGTCCCGTTAATCAATCGTACCTTGGCACTGCAGCTTTATGTGTGTATTCCAGGGCTTTACAGTACAATAAAATTTACAGCTCGTATAATTAAGAATATGCCAGATTAAACAAATTAAAGCCCAGCCTTAAAAGCGAAAGCTCTATCAGATCAAGGCATTATGCATGAAAGAAATTTCAAATTCAAATCAACAACATCTGAAGGCTCAGAACACAAAAGCTGTATAAGAGTCGCTGGGAACTACTACTAGACCTGTTTTGTAACCTCAAGGTACAATTCATGGCACGGGGCACCAGAAGGTCACGAAGATTAATTGAGTGCAAGGGTTAGTTAGAGATTTGTGGGGAAGCCACGCTGTTCCAGCGATTTCTTTTTTTTTTTTTTCCCTCCATGAAATTAAAAAAATAATAACTTGGACTGAAATTTGCATTCATTAAAGGCTCTTTGTTTCTCTGGGGTATTCCTGGGAGTGAGAGTGTGGAGATGAGGAGAAGGGAAGTCCAAGAACCTGTCCTAGGTAGGTGGCTTCAACCATAACTCCTGGAAGGAGCCCTCAGGAAGGATGAGAAGCCCAAGAACCTGTCCTAGGTAGGTGGCTTCAGCCATAACTCCTGGAAGGAGCCCTCAGGAGGGATTTGGAGAGTCCCCACACCCAGGATTCTGTGCTCTGCTTGACTCTGTGTGATGTTTGGCTCCAGGAGCACCTCCACAAATAAATGCAACTTTATTTAAGCATTTCACAGTAGATACACTTTGGGGTTAGTGACAATACCTGACTGTGGAAGAGCAAAGCAGGAATGCAGACATCAGAAATGCTATGAGCATCTTCATGGACTCCTCTGGACCTGCTCCAGCAGGTCCATATCCTTCTTCTGTTGGGGTCCCAGAGCTGGATTCAGTGCTCCAGGTGGGGTCTCACCAGAGCAGAGGAGAGGTGGAGAATCACCCCTCTTGATCTGCTGGCCACGTTTATTTTGATGCAGCCCAGGGTATGATTGGCTTCCTGGGCTGCAAGGGCACATTATTGGGTCATGTTGAATTTCTCATCCACCAACACTCCCAAGTCCTTCTCCCCCCAGAGCTGCTCTCTATCCATTCTCCTCCCAGCCTGCGTTTATCCTTGGGATTGCCCCAACCTTGCACTTGGCCTTGTTGAATTTCATGATATTCCCACAGCCTTACCGCTCCAGCCTGTCCAGGTCCCTCTGGATGCCCCATCCCTTCTCTCTAGTGTGTCATTCACATCACACAGCTCAGTGTCGTTGGTAAACTTGCTGAGGGTGCATCAGTCCCACTGTCTGTGTCACCAACAAAGATGTGAAACAGCTCTGGTCCCAGTTCTGATCCTTGAGGACACCATTTGTCACTGGCCTCCACCTGAACAATAAGCCTTTGACTGCAATTCTTTGAGTCCAACCATCCAGCCGATTCCTTATCCACCAAGTGGCTCATCTGTCAAATCCATGAACACACAAAAGAAATTAAATTTCACAAGGTTCATGTCCCCATTTCTTTTTTACCAAATTTTGCCATTCTTCAGAAAATAATATTTTTCTTGCTCATTTTCTCTTCTCCCACATCAGAAATTTATTTTTTTAAATGCAAAATCAGAGGTTGTCAGGCTTTCCCCCCTGTTAGATTCTTCACAAGATAAGAACATGGTTGACAAACAATATGAACACTAAGTCTTGGAATTCAATACTGAATATTATATTGGGTATCACATCATATCAGACAGTAAGAAAAAGATTCTTGGTTCATAAAACAGAACACAAATGAGAAAAATAGAAGGCTGCAAACAGCACAGCCCTGTATCAGTACAGATGTTCCTTCCTGTTCACCATCATTCTTTACACAAAAAGTTCAATGAACAAAAAGTTAAGCTCTGTTGCAAAATGACTCCACTATAGATTTTTACAATCATCTGAGAAACTTATTTTAGAAAAGCTCAGAGGTCAGCAGCAATCTTCATTCTCCCATTTGTTCCCAAAAAGCTGTGCATGACATTGGCATTAGGTATATATATTAGTATTTATAAATATAAAAAATATTAGTTTCTGTTTTGAACTCATGTTTCATATGCAGTCGGTGCTAGATTTCAATAAGCATCTAATTAAGATGGATTTTTTTCATCCAGTGCTCTTGCAAATTCTATTTATTTGAGCTGCTGCACATATTGCAGACTATCAAAACTGCAAGTTCAGCAGAAAGATATTTCCAGGAGAAAGGGGTGAAAGTGGGACCAAGACAAATGATAAATTTGGGTTCAAATAAAGCAAGTGGTTTGATGGTGTTTAAAGATGCGCAGTAGGTGTTTGGTACACCCTATGGTACTTGAGGACATGGTTTAATGATGAACATGGTGGCGGTGCTGATTGATGGTTGGACTTGATGATCTTAGAACTCTTTTCCAACCTTAATGATTCTGTGAGTCTATGATCACACTTCTATTTATCATCGAAGCATTTTCATCAACGTGGTGTTAAGTTGTTTCTGAAGATCCCACCAAACGGTTTCAGAGTGAAACCATTTCCCATTTCTACCCATACTCACTCATTTGGATCTTTAACAGACTTTTCCCTCACTTCCTACTGGAAGGTGTGGAGGAGAAGCAGCAAAGTCCACGTGGCAGCAAACCCAACAACATAGACAATGTGATTTACAAGTTACTGACAAGCTTGCCAAACAAACCCCAAACCTGAATCTTGGATTTATGAAGTTCTAAAATTGGCTTTTCTATTTTAATTTGGGAATAGAGTTATGGAGATCTTGTGTTTGAACTACTGAATATTTACATATGGCAAGTGTGAGGCCCAGAAAGAAAAAATTAATTACTGATAGTCAGCACCTTGTTGTCCTTGTTGAGAAAACTAGAAATTCCACTACATGTAGCTAAAATTTTTAAGACTTCCAAAACCTCTGAACTAGCAATATTTTTGTTGCTTTGTAACACCCAGGCTATTTTTCCCATCATTTAAACACAGAAATAAAACATCTTGCTTCCTTATTTAGCAGACTTGGAAAACCATTATCAATCATCAAAAATATGTATTAGACACATTTATTCCCCTGACAAATTTATGCCAGAAAACTGATAGACTTATTATAGAACCTCTTCCCACAACAACGAAAAAAAATAATCCATAGTTTCATGTGCTTCTCTCTCAGTCTTACAATTTGGGAAACAAAATCTTTATCCAACAGCACATCCTTTGGAGCCAAAATCTGAGATAAAATCTTTTCGCTGCTAAGTTCACATATTGAAGATATCATAAAGGTATTACCATCCACCAGGACTCTGTGAAACTCTAAAAAAGTGACTGTATTAAATGGATTTTTTTAAGCCCCGTATGTTCTAATAATCAGTAAAGCAGATTTAAATCTGTTTTTTCCTATCACTATTAGGAGAGAAGAAGAGCCACAAGGCAAAACATTTTAAGGATATAATTTATTACAAAAGTTTCACTGTGCTTTTGTTTTGTGGTTTGTTTTTTTTTTCCGTCAGTGGTGAATGTCTGCTCATCAGGATTTGTAATAATATACTTATTGTATCTGATGTTGGGAATCCATCCTTTGTAATACTTCTTGACATAATTGCAGCTTTTGACACACTCAATCGTGGGATCCTTCTAAACCATCTTGAAAAATATGTTGGTCTTTCAGGTTCGGTTATTCAGCAGTTCAAATCTTATTATAACCATCGACTACAGTTTGTTAATATAATTTCTTTCCATTCCTCCTCTTACATTGTCATCTGGAGTCATCTGTTACAATGTCATCTGCAGTCCCACAGGGAGCTGCTCCTGGTTCCATGTGTTCCTTTATCTACCTGCCTTTAGGAGTTACAAAACCCAACTACAGAGACGTGGACTCTCTTATCACACTCCTGCTGACACTCAGCACTTTAATTTTCTATTCCTCCTGCCTATTTATTTGATCAATATTCTAATGCTTCTCCCTCCTGCTCAGCTATTTAGATGAGACCCAGTTTAAAAAAATCATAAAAAAGAATGTTTTTTAAACATTTGGAAATTACACCCCAGACACAGAGAGGCAAAACAAGTTTTTGATTACATACCTTTTTCACAGCCAGGTGATGCATATTATTGTGCTTTTCAATTCCAGAATTGCGTTACTTATTTATAAATTTCCACATATTTGAGCATGTAAAAATGCCCAACAATACCATAAAAACTCAACTAGAAGCTATAAAAAAGGCATGAAGTAAAGAAAGGGAGCAAAGCAAAGAAAAAATCCGTTCAGAGTGGCATCCAAATTTCACAAGCCAGATTTCTATTTATACTACCTCTGTACTATGGTACCAGTCAATCTGAGTTATGGTACCAGAATCTGAACTTTAATCGATGATATTACCACGTAGTCCCCATAAAATCCAACCAGGAGCTGCTTTTCCAGAAACACTGGGTACCTGGAACTCCCACAGAGTTTGGTGGGCTACAGCAAACACCTGGAGCTTCAAAAATCCAACCTAATTCTTGATAACACAAATATTTCTACTCCCTCCTTATTGGCAATAGAAGATTAGCTGGAAAAAATATCCTAAGGAGTAAGAAAGAGAAGTATCCATCTCTTTTCCATCTGAAAATGGGCAATTTCTGATTTTTCAGAGGGGGAAATTGTTGGAGTGTTGTACAGAGTCCTGTTTCGGTTCTTCCAGCTTTTGTCTAGTGTTCTCAAATTGCCCTGATTAAGTGAATCTCCCAGTCTGAAGGAAACAATTGGGCTTGTCAACATCAAATGTCTTCTTAAATAAATCTATTTCTACTTCCAAATCCGTGACGAACACACACACACACACACACAAATAAATAAAAGAGGGAATTCCTAAATTTCCCTGACTGTACCCAAGCATGGTAATGACATAGAAGGCAGGTTTAGATGGGATACTGGGAAGAAATCCTTCCTGTGAGGGTGGTGAGGCCCTGGCACAGGTTGCCCAGAGAAGCTGTGGCTGCCCCACCCCTGGAAGTGTCCAAGGCCAGGTTGGACGGGGCTTGGAGAAACCTGGGCTAGTGGAAGGTGTCCCTGCCCATAGCAGGGGGTGGAATGAGATGAGCTTTAAGGTCCTTTCCAACTCAAACCATTCCAGAATCCATTCTCAACCCATGTAACAGGTGCTTCTGTACTCTGACACACTTTTAAAACCTGTTTTGTTGAAATTAATCCTTTGTCAGCTTTATTTTGTTGTTAGGAATATTTCCATCTTTCACAGTTTAATGATTACATTTCACTCCTGCTCTCTTCTGCTGTGTACAAATTCAGTGGCACTCCTGGGAGGAAAGGCATAAAGAGAAAAACTTATGGATTGAATTGGTTTTCATATGCATTTTTATAAATTCAACAGTTTAAAAGCGACATCGAAATAAGAATGAGATCATAGAATCATGGAATGGTTTGGGTTGGAAGGGACTTAGAAGCTCATGCCATTCCACTCTCTGCCATGGGCAGGGACACCCTCCACTAGACCAGGTTGCTCCAAGCACCTTCCAACCTGGCCTTGAAAATAAGGGGAGGGACAAAAGGGAAAGGAAGAAAAGGAAGAAAAAAAATCTGTTTATAAATACAGTGATATTTTAAAGTTATTTCCTTTTATATCACCAGATTCTCTCCTTACTCCAAATTCCCCTGTTTACCAGGTTTTGGAAGTTTCTTGACAGGGCAAGACCTTTAGTTATACGCAATATATTGTGGATTCCATTTGATTGCAATATTCTCTGTCTAACCATGTTGTAGTAAGAAAGGTTAAAAAACCAACATAGCCACACACAACCTTCTTCAAACTGCATTTTAAATTATTTTCTTGTTGATAGTGGTGGTTCTGTCACAGAGCAACCCTAAAGAAAATTAAAAAATTAATGGATCAGGCATGAGAATAATTATTGTGGAAAAGGCCAGGACTGTGCCTTTTCCAAACAGACCAAAAAAGATTGATATAGAAATGACCCAAGTGGGCCCTACAAGCTTATTCAATAAGGGTCCACTCAAATTCCATCTGTGAACATTTGGTCGGCCCTTTTATGGCAATGAGGCCATTCCTCCAAGTTCATATTAATTTTTGTGCACATCTGTACACTCACCTAATCCCTGCCCACATGCCACTCCAATTACAATTAAAAGCACAAGTTAAAAATTGGGCAAATTTTAATCACAATCAAGTCTGTAGGGTTATTTTAAAAAATAAAATCGATTAAAATTATTAATTTTTTTTCATTTCCACATCATTTCAAGAAGAAGATAATCAGACTGGTGAACCTCCAACTGTTGCCCTCATGGTTCAGATTTTGCCTTGGATGCAGAACAACAGGAAGAAGCATCACCGGCCTTTTGGAGCTCTCTCAGTTCAGAATTCCACTGCTGCCAGCATGGCAAAGTATTTCACTGCTCAAATCTGGAGTTTACCCTAAGATCAACAAGTAAATTCTGTATTCCAGCTCTTATTATGATCCCTGAATGAATACAATCAGCATCATTATTTTAAGCAAACAATTGCAAGGGCTTTAAATAAAAAATGCCATGCTCAGAGCATTTACATTTTAAGCACAGCATATTAATAGGAAGAGAGAAGAGGAAGATGCCAACGAGAAATGTCAGCTGGTTTAATCACACTTAATATGAAAAGACTGCTATAACTTTAAGAATGCAGCTTAGCTGACTTTGGAGCTTAGGTTTTTATTTTTCTGCTTTATAGCATGCTTCAAAACTACTTGGACAAATACAAAACAAGAATTACAGTGCACCATAAGTTATTTTAATATCCTGTAGTGGTGTATACTTCCAATGAAATCCCAAGACTATTATTAAGGTTCTGTGTTTGTGTGAAAATGTCAAGTTGTTTCGAGTGACTACATACTCTAAATTATATATAACTGTTACTTTATAGCTAATAGGCACTAAAATTACTTTAAAACAGAAATGTAAAGTTATATTTTCATCCTTTTTGACAGATAATAAAGCTTATTTATGAGATACATTTTCTCAAGTATTAAAATATATAATGTTTACAAAAACATTAAAAATACCAATACTTGATATTTAAGCAAGAAACAGAGCCATCATGAAGATATTTTCCTGCCTATATCCAGCGTGAAGCCAAAATGATGATAAGACAATAATTTCACTCGTGAAAGTCATTTGTTAAACCAGTAAAAAATAAAAAAGGCTGTGTCTCAAAATGAGATTTAGATGCTTTTCCTCTCCCTGCCTGTCATTAAGCTGCAGGTATGAAATCCTTGTGTGCATCTTCGAGATGAAACAATGCTACACTGCACACTCCCACCCTGTATTTTAAATTGCATCCACTAAGACACGTTCTTAATTGCTTTGTTGTTGTGTCCCTGCCGGAGGAGGCCAAGGGGAAAAAAAGTTGCTCCTTTTTACAAGCACCATGGAAAGGGACACGAGCACGAGGGTAATTTCTCCCCTTGTAAACTCCAGTTAGGACGGAGAATTTATGAAAGGCAAGATTGCTGCTGGCAGGATGTACCCTTAAGTGTCCACACCACTGCTCACCCACCAACTAGTAGAGGGCTCAAATAAAAAGGCTTCACATGCAAATTATCCTGGTTAATTCCTCCTGAGCACTTAGTAAATAAAAACATATAAACGTCAGGATCTATCTGGCTCTCTGCGAAGTGTGAGGGATATCGGTCCTGATCCACCCAGGGTTGAAGGCAACCTTCCCAGAAGGCTGTGGAGCTAATTGCCAGCCCTCTGCTGTGCTTGGGATTGCCTCTTCTGCTGAGGGGCTGGGTCTAAATTTATGCTCCATGGTTCTGCTGCTCTGCTCTCCAATATTATGCCAAAGCATGAACAAAAGGAAATTACCCCGAAGCGATGGAGTGCCACAACGCATTGTCGCTATTAATCTTTCAGTAATGGCAATGCTAATTTGACATGATGCATAGTAATTTATTAATACAAGTATTTGAAGTCCTAAACTTCAAATATTCTGGGTAAGAAAGGAGGGCTCTGGAAGTGGGTAGGGGGATGCAAAGCCTTTCACCTCCAAAGTGCTGCCGTGGCTTTGACTCCCATCAACACTGGCATGAAGATGTGCCCCAGTGCCAAGTCCCAAGTGTTCTGACCCAACCAACCTTTTAGATTTAGGTTTAGGTTGGATATCAGGGAAAGGTTCTTCCCCCAGAGGGTGGTTGGGCACTGAACAGGCTCCCCAGGGCAGTGGTCACAGCAGCAAGGCTGAAAGAGCTCAAAGAGCATTTGGATGATGCTCTGGGGCCCATGGTGTGACCCTTGGGGAGTCTGTGCAGGGCTAAGGGTTGGAACTCAATGGTCCATGTGGGTCCCTTCCAACTCAGCATATTCTGTGATTCTGTGAACCTGATGGTTTTGTAACCCAAACACAACCCATGAGCTGTGTGGGGCCAAGACTCCCATGCTGGGCTCCAGCCCTGGCCAAACTCCACATTCCCACAGTAGTGAGAGGTTGGTTAATGCCGGGTCCTTGGCGGAGGGAATAATTGCCAGGTGCTGGTCGGCAGGGGATGCTCCTGCACCAACCAGCTTGTTGCTGTGTGGGAGAGGGGGGCAGCTGGGGCACAGCCCCTGGGGGCCCCGGCCCCCTGCACTGAGCCCGCTGCCCAGCCTTGGTCTCGGCAGGAGGGCACAGCAGGCTGCTCCCGGGCATCCCCTCTCCTACAAACTGCTTGGCCGTGGTTATAAAAGGGCTAATCCGTGTTCACATCCACAGGCTTTGTTCCTTCTTCTGAGCCATCATTAACTATTAATCGAGGGTGGGTTTCTTCAAAGATCTGCTCCATTTGTTGTTTGCTCTCAGAAAACAGGAGCCCGTTTAGGAGGCACCAGAGCACCAGGAAGGCAGAGGTGTTTGTAAACATCTAAGTGGTCATATTAAAAGACTAAATGTACTTTAAAACAAAAACCCAAAGAATAAGGGGAAAAAGAAGGTATGGATTTTTTTTATATTGAGCTCACCAGAAAGCTGCGGGAGAACTTCGTGATTTCTTACAAGTGCAGCACTGGAAAAACTGGGGAAGCCTTAAATTCCACCTGTCTGATTAATGTCAAGGTTACGTTCGATCTACATTGGTAGCGCACATGAATTTCATGTCCCCAGACCTTCTCAGGAGCCGATGTAACAAGAGCCATTATTTATTGGTGATAATGGCCACCAGCCAAGGTAAAACCTGGCACAATACATTAATAACACTGCATTGTCCTGGGAGAACGAGGCCATTAATGCAGGTCACCTGCACTATATAGTGCAGACCACATTCAGGTGGAAGCCATCAAAAACTTCTTAAACTGGAAACAAGCAGAATTCAAATCTTGCTGCATCAATTAAGAGAAAATACCTGCAGGTCTTCTGTGGCCTGCCATTTCCAGCACCTTCTCAGGGTAATTTCACCTTGCCCACACTTGTCTTCAGTTTTTGCAAGTTTCTTTTCATGTCTTCTACAAAACAGTGATCCTCGGTTTGGCTTTTTTGGGAGTGGGAGTTGTTTTAGTAGATTTTAGAGGAAGATCTTCTGGCAATGTATTGTTTCTTTCTCTAGGAACCACAGAATTGAAAATATTTGCTCACAAAACTTCTTCACTGTAAATAACATTATTGAAGTGCATTACTTCAGAATATTGATGGGGTGACTCCAAAACCAAGGGCAGGATCTTACCCAACAGATGAAAAGCAACTGCTGGAAACTCATTTCCAGGAAGAAACCGTAGCTCCCAACAGCATCACGAATGGAGAACCTTCACCACTCCAAATAGGGCTGCTCTGTGCATCAGCATGACACGTGGCACTGTGTGTTCCTGAGGATAAAACCAGGGAAAAAATCCCATTTATGCTCTGTCAAATTTTGGACACCCAAAAGGTGGGATAGGCTTCCATACTCCAAACCGGACATGATTCTCACCACTCTGTTATTTATTTATTTTTTTTAAGAAGTGTGAAGTGCCTGTGGATACTTTTTAAATTCAGGCATTGGAAGACTTCATTTATAACCCGATACCTTATTACTTGACTTTCCTAAACTCTTTTCTTTTTGTTGTTTCAGTTTATCTTATATCACCACTCAAGCTTGACAATGATAAAAAATAAAGGTGTTTTCTTTTGTCATGTGGAAAATGTGATTCATTCGTTGTCTTTAACAGGCCTTCAGACCACCAGACATATGTTCAATGTTTGGCAGCAATAAAAAAACCCCAACAACAGCAGCTAAACAAATATATATATTTGTAAGGATTATAAATCAGCACAAGTTATTCTGGCACTACTTTATATAAGACATTAGTGGGAGTATATTTGAAATATTGTGTGCAATTCTGGTCACTATATTACAGGCAGGACATTGTGGAGATTGAAAAGGTGCAGTGGAGGGCAACCAAAATGATTCAGGATTTGGGAGATATGAATGATGAAGACAAATTAGCTGGATTTGGGCTGTGTTACTTAAGGACTTGGTTCTGAGGGACTCTGGGGGATTTCTGCCTGGGCACCTCTCCAAGGATGCTCCACCAGCCCTGGAAGCACTAAGGGAACCCCCCAGGACAGCGGGAGAACTGGAGCTTCTTGCACGGCTACAACTCAACGAGAAATAAGTGGACTCGCAGCTACAAGTTGCGGGAGTAGTAAATAATTCAGGAGCATGAAAAAACTGACAGGAAGGAAATTATCCATCCATTCATGTACTGAATTTAAGATTAGAGGAGCTAAAAATCGCTGCACATAAAGTAGTGCTAAAAGCAAAATATTGCCTTTCAGGAAGGAAAGCGTATTTTTTGTAACTTTTTCCCTAAGATGGGGAAAATGAAAGGCTCCTTTTTGCACCTGCAAAAAAAAAAAAAATGACTTCTGCTGCAGGAAAAAAAAAAAAAAAAAAAAAAAAAAGAGAGAGAGAGAAAAAAACCTAGGCCGTATACAAGAGTGGAGGGGGATGTGAAGGTGAAAGGGTAAATTCTGTTCATTGCAAGACACGCTGCTGACCTGGCGGTTGTCGGTACAACCGCGCCACAGGGACACTGTGCCAGGGCTGCACGGATGACCCAGCAAAGAAAACTTCTTCTGGAGAGAAAAACAGTCACAAGCAATCCCTTGTTCTCGACTAACTGAAGGAAAAGCAGTAAATCCCAGAATTAGATGCACTCCATATATCTTCTCCCCTCCTTTTGTTCTGGAGCTCGGATAGATGTCCGAGCAGCAAGGAGAACTCAGTGCAATAAAAGAGAGAAGGAAGGGAAAATGTTAACACAAAAAATATCTGTAGTTTTAGTTATTTACAAGAGAAAAAATTTTCACACTTAATTCTAAGTACATTCATGCAACCTGCTCAGGCATAAGCACCTGAGGATGTAACAGTTTAAGGGGAGGTGCAGGTGGATGTAATTCTTCTAAAATACCTTTATTCCATTTTTATTTAAAAAAAGAAGGAATGAAAAATATGCGTTAAAATACAATCATAGAATCACAGATGTTTTTGTTTGAAGGGAACTTAAAGATCATCTCATTCCAACACTCCTGCCATAGGCAGGGACACCTTCCACTAGCCCAGGTTGCTCCAAGCCCCGTCCAACCTGGCCTTGGACACTTCCAGGACTGGGGCAGCCACAGCTTCTCTGGGCAACCTGTGCCAGGGCCTCACCACCCTCACAACCAAGAATTCGTTCCCAATATCCCACCTAACCCTGCCCTCTGCCAGTGGAATCCATTTCCCCTTGTCCTGACCCTCCAGGCCCTTTTCCAAAGTCCTTCCCCCAGCTCTTGGAAGACCCTTCAGGCACTAGAAAGGGCTCTCAGGTCTCCCTGGAGCCTTTTCTTCTCCAGGTGAACACCCCCAGCTCTCCCAGCCTGTCTCCAGAGCAGAGGGGCTCCAGCCCTTAGAGCATCTCCATGGCCTCCTCTGGACTTGCTCCAGCAGCTCCACATCCTTCTGATGTTTAGATCCCCAGAGCTGGATTCAGTGCTCCAGGCTGGGTCTCACCAGAGTGGAACAGAGGGGAAGAATCCCCTCCCTTAACCTGCTCCAACAGATACTAGGGTGGCTGAAGTCCCTCATGAGGACTAGGGCCTGGGAATGTGAAGCTGCTCCTGTCTGTAGGGGGTCTCATACCATTATCCTGGTTGGGCAGCCCATAGCAGACCCCACCATAATGTCACCTGTCCCTGACCTTCCTTTTGCTCTGCTCTGAGCTCTCAGTCTGGAAAAGCACTCCAGGCTCTCCCTAATTAAGCACATTTCTATGCTGTTTCCGACACCTGACAGAGCACAAAGTGTTTCAATCTGCCCTACACGGGGCAATCTCAGCATCCTACTTGTGGAGTCAGATTTGGCTGAGGCTGAATCAATCCCGTGACTGATGCTCAGCAGAGGCTTAAGACATTTAAATATAATATCTGACTTCTGAGGGGATAAGTATTCCACGTCTCACTCCTGTGCACTGTTCAAAATGCAGAAAAGAGAGTTCTGTGTGCTGGGAAATGGGAGGCAGGAGCCTGAGAAAAAGAAAATGACTTGAAGGAGACGGGAGTGTGACCTCGGCGTTGGCCAGTTCAGGTAATTTTCACCCTCCAGCAGGACTGTGCCATGTCAGAGGCCAAATTACAACCCATCTGGTCAGTGAGACTTGAAGCTCAGGAGATTTTGTGAAGAACAGAAAGCTACAAGAGCTCTATATATCTGTCAAGGGCTAAATTACGTTATGGATGAGAATGGACTTCAGTTTGGGACAGTTCAGAGACCTTTAAGTGAAATTTTCCTACCCAGACAACACTCGCTCAGCTCCAAGCCTTTGGAGAAAACTAGAGCTACAATTCTAAAGGCAAACAAATCCCATTTTTAAATACCACTTTATTTCCTACTATTTTTTTCATGTAAGACAAGTTAAATCCATCATCCCAGTCACAGTCACTTAAGAACTTTACGTGTAAGACATCATTTATTTTCTTTAAGGGGAATTTTTCAGCAAGATGTATAAGGAATATTCATACCAACATTAGCAGGAGCCAATACCTTAAAGCATAGCTCGAAAGCAGCACGACTCTGCCCAGAAATTCCTGAAGTATTTAATAGACTCCAGGGATGGATGATCCTACTGGGATAAAAATGTTTCCTTCTCAAAACCTGAACCATTCTTAGAAAGAAGCTCCATGGGATTTTTTTTTTTTTCCTCCAAGACCCTTCATTCCATAGCTCATGTTCCTCTGTTTCTGTAAGAAACACAAGGAAATAGTCCATGATATAGTAAATGACCACTCGAGGGACTTTCCAGCATAGCTGGAAGCCCATTTAGGAGAAACAAAATGTTGCTACATCAGCCTTTGCCAGTTATACACTTCCCAACTTCTACCAGGAAGCTCCTTTGACTTTGGTTTCCCTCTTCCAGGACACAATTACATAGGCAGAATTACTATGTATGCCATGGGTGAGACCCCTGAATAGTTTAAACAAACCCAGCACAATGTAAAAGCAAATCAGTAATCTCATGTGATATTTAAAAGCTAAACTGTATTTAGGTAATGCTATTTAACGCATGTAATATGACAAATATATTTGAAGAGTATATTTATACTGTAACACCATTGATTTCCACAACAGGGATGAATTAGACTTGCCTCTCTTAAGCAAATAAAATAAACATTGTACTCAATCTTTAACTTTCAAGCTAAGCATGTTCCAGCTCCAACATTCCTGTTGCCAGCACAGCCAAATAGATTTATTCTCTGATGTCATTTTTCTCGTGTCATTTTGGAATTTGATTGCGGCATATTTAAAATGTTGGTTGCAATCATAACAAAGTGCAGCATTTAAAATGCATTCAACACACACATTGTCCTTGTGGAGAACAGTTATTTGTCTCTGTCCTCTGAGGAAGAACATGGGATGATGAGCAAAACCTGGCGTAATAAAGAAGAATGATGTGTAAAACCCCACAGAAAGAATGGCTCTTTATTTCTTAAATTAAATATGTTTGGGTGTGTTAAATATCTTATCGGATACAGTTGAAACAAAACTGTTAGACAAATAAAGTCGTGCTTGCTATTCCATCCAACAAACTGAACAAATACAGGAAAACCTTCCCATATGAATAATTGATAAAGGATTAAAACTGTTAAAAGCATATATTTTCCATGCACCAGGGGTACTTGTCTAATAGGTTTCCACTGTGATAAGCAAAGTACATCTCCTGCTCCATAATTTCAAGATAGTTTTCAATATTAAGCAAAGATTTTTTTTTTTAGTTTTTGCTGTTTTTTTGCAACAGGGCAACCACCATGACAGCATTCCATCATTCTGCTAGGAAGAAAAGGAGAGGGGGAAATAAGCCATGGTTTTGGGAAGGCTGGCAAAGTTGGAAGTCACCCATTGAGGGACAGACACTGAGGGAGCACTGGGACACCGCAAATAAGCCACCATGGCTCTTCATAAAGTAAAAAAGTTGTGCATTTTGTCCTAGAACATTCATAAGATGCCACCAGTTGGTCCAATTTAATAAAAAGAAAATAAGTTTATGAAGAAAACACATAGAATCATAGAATTCTTTAGGCTGGAAAAGCCCTCTGTTAAATCCCTCTGGGGATGGGAACTCCACCCCTGCCCTCGACAGCCTGTGCCAAGACTGGAAAACCCTTTCCATGAAGAAATTTTCCCCGTATCCAACCTAAACCTCTCCTGGTGCTGAGGTCATGAGGCAGCTGACTGCTCTTCCACAGCAGAATACGCCTTATTGTAGCTTCACTTCCTTACTGGAATTGTACATAGGAAATACTACCCCAGCCCCACACTCCACTGGATTTTATTCCACTATATCCAAAATTACTGTCTTTGTAGTAAAGCTTGTTTTTATTCTTTCAGTACCGAAACAGAAGTGTTTGTGCTGGTCTCATAAGGCAAAAATAGATATTTTCCCATAACCATGTTCAGATACTGCCTTAAAACA
Organism: Pipra filicauda; assembly: GCF_003945595.2. Classification (NCBI taxonomy): domain Eukaryota; kingdom Metazoa; phylum Chordata; class Aves; order Passeriformes; family Pipridae; genus Pipra; species Pipra filicauda. The sequence goes on along the minus strand of NW_024103996.1, from coordinate 1,636,593 downwards.
GCAGTTCTCTCTCCAGCAGAAAATCCTGGAGTGCCTGCCACTATTAGCAAGATATTGCTCTGAATTTTGGTTTCACAGTTAACAATAAAGGTCACAATGGTGATACTGCCTTATTTAGTGGATCCCAACAGTAAGTGTGAATTTTGGATGATTTGACAATGGGAAGAGAAGCAGAGAACAGTGATTTCACTGAGCAACCTTTCAGCTGTCCCAGTGCTAAAGCAACTCTTGGGGTGACCATCCCTGCAGAACACGTCTGAGATAGTGTTTTGTCCACAATCACTTCACTATTCAAATAGGCACCCAGGCAGAGGCACAGATGATAACGGCACAGATGATAACAGCAGATTTGTTTCAAGAGCCCACAGAAACCAATTTTTCTCCCCAGACTGCCATCAGTTACGTAAAAGAAGAATTCAGATGAACTGGAAATGTGCAGAGCATTTTGAAAATCAAGTTAGTAAAAGTGTACAGTGATCCAGCTCACACTGTTCACGAAAACTTCGCCTTGGTTTCAAACTCAGAGAGAAAATCACTTGTAAGCCAATATTTTCATTGCTCATCTCATAAAAATGCACTAATGAACATTTTCGTGGAGTTTTGGACTAGTGAACCCTTGAAGTGAGGTGTATTCTGGACCTGGGAGGACCTGGGCTCTGGGGGAACTGGAATAAGAGAGACCTGCCTTTGGTTTCCAGATTCCAAACTGGGAAGCAACAGCAAGTGCACCCCAATTATTAACTGCAATGGCAGAGCACACATGGGAAACATGGGAGAAGCCCAGCATCAAAGGATAGAGCTCAGGATCCAGGCTATTAAGGTTGGACTCCACTATCTTGGAGGTCTTTTCCAGCCTTGATGATTTCATAATGCTTCTAATTCTGCAAAGCATTAGAAGTCAGTTGGCTCTGCTTTGCTAAGTCCCACTACCTCTTTCAGGATAGACACAGGCTCCAATCCCTCATCTGCTGAAAACACTTCAAAATTTTGGGCATAAATAAACTGTCAGTGTCCTTTTAAAAATCCTAACTTGCCTTCCAAAAAAAAAAAAAGCAGCACAGGAGCCTTCAACTCTGGATCTGTTTGTTGTGCACAAGTCATCCCACACTCCTAAAAGAGAGCTAATTTTTTTAGCATCCTTTGCTTTCAAAGCAACCAACTAAATGCAGAAAAGTGGGGCCTCCCCAAGGGACTGCCTCCTCCCTGTGATGCACATCGCCTGCAGCAAACATGCAAGTAGGACAGAAACAGAACTTGAAAATACTCAACCCTACAGACGAGCCCATGAAAGACAAAGAGAGGTGCTTATTTCTCATGCAAAAACCGGCTCCTCGGCACCGCCCGCGGCCGGGGGGGCTCCCCGGCACCTCCTCGTTAGTGGCAACAGCAAATAATTTGTAAATAGAGCTCTGAAGAGATCTGCAAGGACATTAATATGGATGCATCAAAACCGAATGACCTTAAGCACCGTGTATTTCAAATGCCAGGGAAAAGTGAGACACTAAATGTGTTACAGCGTGGAGGTTTCTTGGGGGGGTTTCTGTTTGCTGCTCACCCGAATTTCTCGTGGTAGAGTTGGTCTGTCTGCAACACAACAGCTCATTTCCTCCCCAGCCTTAAATTACATAACCACTTGCTACAAGGAACAGTTTTAAAAAGACAAGGAAAAGAGAAAAAAGGAGGGAAAAAAAAAAAAAAAGAAAATAAAAAGCCCTGGTACAAAATATATGCAGAATTTGTTTTCCAATGAAGGGCTAATAGGGCTACCTCTTAAGTCTGGATATGTAAAAAATTGCCCTTTTCACAGCTGATAAAATACAAATTAATCCTTAGAGGATTTAATATGTGCCTATTTATTACTTTCAAGTATGAAAGTAGTGCTGCAATTAATATAGCCTGCACTCCTGTATGCGCTGCTCCATGGCATTGTCTTTGAAACAAGAAATATATGCAAAGCTTTTATATACAGATATGGAGACACACACACACACACAAAATGAATATATTTCTCCTTAAAATCTGCAAAAGCAGGTGTGATGCTGTGCTTTTTCAAAGGCTGAGCATCCAGAGTGTCTCTGTTGTTCCACTGCTGCTGCTGGAGTCAATGTGAACTCCAAAGCTTTAAATTAAGGTGTCTTATGGGGATGAGAGAAATTTATTTGTTTGCAACTGGAACTTGGCTTTATTCTGAGAAGTGTAAACATTTTAAAAATTAAAGAAACATTTTTCTCTCTCTTCACAGATTAATGTTTATTTAACCTCCAACCTCTTTTTTTTTTGTTTGGGTTTTTTTTTTGGTTTTTTTTTAAGCACTATTACATTTATTTCCTCGTCTTTTCAAAATTAACTCTTGGAATGCCAGCTCCAAATTCCCAGTTAAACCACTTGTGCCTGTCTTCAGACAGTAGAGTTGTCATTTGAGAAATTTCTGACTCAATTTGCAGAAAAGAATATTCTTTACTTACCTACTCCTATGCACATATATTTATTTTTTTCCATCTGTTTAGCATATATTGGCCAGGTGACAAGTTTCTAGCACTTTGCACACTTTAAACATCTGCTGACTTTGAAGTTGAAGTGAAAGGGATCCATATTCTAATATTTTTGAAAGCAATATTCAAAAATTGTCATTGCTCCTGTAGATACGTAAGATAAAGGGGGGGTTGTGTGAGTGTCTCTCTCGTATATATAAATATATATATGTGTGTGTGTGTACATATAGAGATTTAAATAATAATAATAACCTTCAGGTCATTCATTTATCTGCCATGGCTTCAAAAATTTTGTGGTGGAAACGGAGAAATGAAAATGATTCCATTTTTATCCTTCAGTAATGAATCCCCCAAATTACCATAAGCCTTGTTCTTGAAGTTCAGGGTAATGAGTCCGATTTTATTCATATTTTTGGAAGGCTTGAATATCTGTTTGATAGTCTCCCTTTGTTTATTCATCGCCAAAGTCTATATAATTTCCTGCGTGGTCGGACGTTTATTTACAATCTCTCCAGCAGTATTTATTTAGGGTAAAAGACCACCCTGGCAGGAGTGGAGGAGAGCAGCTCTCCTGCATTACACTGCCTCTTCCGTCCCATCTCAGCCCATGGAGCTCTTTTGACAGACAGCATGAAAAAAAATCTGCATAAGGAAAAGTAACTGACAGCTGGGGTCAGACTCTCTCTGTTTAATGACACTGCCAGTTACACATTTTGAATTGTTTAAATATGAGTCTACAGCTTCAACGATCATCATCTCACTGGTTCCACTTTTCATACCCAACAGCCAGGAAAGTGACACGTAATTACACACTTACTGATGGTATCGCCGGGGCCGATAATTAAAACTGCCACGGGAGGATTGCTATTGCTAGTCTACAGCTGGGATGTTGTCAAGAGGTAGAAACTCCAGCAGCTTTTAACGCTCTCTTCTTACAGGTGGACCACGGTGAAGGAATGGAAAGGCCTCAGCACATCATTCACAATGTCTCGCACAAATGAAGAAAATCTATTAACAGCCCAATAAGTGAAACACAAACACGCTGACCCGAGGGTTAAACTGCCTGGGTGGACGACGCTCTGCTCGCCGACTCTCTGCATTGTTCTTTTATTTTTTTCCTTTTTGAAAGTATTTCCAAAAAAAAAGGAAGGGAAAAGAAAAAAAAAGCCTGTTAGGAATATTTTGCCACCTTTGGTAGCACAAAGGGATGTTGGGTGGGCGGCACCGGCACAGCAACGAGCCCTGTTTACTTCCGATGAGCTCATTGCTGCTCCGTGACTAACTCAGGCTCAGGGACAAGGAACCAACAAGTTGCCAAAGATAAACAGTTGAGGAAACACTGAAAGGTCTCGTTTTGCACGGTAGGTTTTGTTAAATAACTCGTGCTTGGGGCGTTGCACCAGAGATTTGTGTCCTGTCTTGGCAAAAACAGAGTAGAGGAGTTCTGAGCTGGCAGTACAGAGCTGGAGAAATCAGCACAGCCAAAGTAATAGAGCAATCAATGGAAAACCCAAACGTGGGCCAGGCTTGCCATTGGTTTGATGTTTGAAGATTGATAAAATCCTCCAGTTTTCCTCTTTTTCTCCTCTAATGAAATGGAGATTAAAATAGGAGCAAATGATGAGGGAATTAGTGTCTGTGTAGTACTTGGTAGTCACTTTATTGCAGATTTTCCCAGTGTGCTTATCAAGCTTTAGGGAAGCAATGTCGGAGAATGAAGCCCGCTGACTGCCTGACCTTGGAGGGCTTGGAACCACTGCCAGCACCAAACCCTCTGGCAGTTTGCTCATGTCAGTCCCCCCACACACAGCCATGGACAGTTGGGATTCATCTCTGAGCCATCCTGGCTTGAGACCAGGTGTGTTTTGGCACAAGAGCAGCTCCACGTTTGCAGGTTTGATCCCCAGCCACCTAACTCAACCATCTCCCGGGCTTCAGCTGGGCTGTGGCCAAGGCAGCCTCATCTCCAGGCTTCCCACTCAGCCCCCTCCCTGCCTTCCAAGGAGATGTGTGCTATCAACTGCCATCCACAGGCAGCTCCTTCGTGCTCCGACAGCCGCAAGAACTCTCCTGGAACACTGAAGGTGCTCTTTCCTCCTGCTCACGGCCAGTGTCCCCTTTCTGACTGCATGAAATGTCCCCAGCAAATGCTGGAAGCAATAACAAGGACACATATCCCCAGGCAGCCTCAGTGTGTCTCTCACAGTTGGCCTTGGTGAATTTATAGATGCAGAGAAAGCCTGGGAGAGTGAGGCAGCAAGTCAAAAGGATGAACACTCAAGGGCCAGAGTCAGGCAGGTGGGAATCACAGAATCATTGAGGTTGGAAGAGACCTTCAAGATCATCAAATCCAACTTGCACCTGATACACACCTTGTCACCCAGCCCAGAGCACTGAGTGCTACATCCAGTCATTCCTTGGACACCTCCAGGGATGGGGACTCCACCACCTCCCTGGGTATCCCTTTCCAATGCCTGAACACCCTTTCAATGAGGAAATTCCTCCTGATGTCCAACCTGAACCTTCCCTGGTGCAGCTTAGGGCCATTTGCTGTTGCCCTGTCACCGTTCCCTGGGAGCAGAGCCTGACCCCCACCTTACCACAGTCTCTGTTCAGGTAGTTGTAGAGAGCAAGAAGGTCTCCCTTCTCTAGAGTCAGAAATTCATAACTTTCAACTGCTAGTTTGCCTTAAAAGATTAAGTTAGGGTGAGCACCACAACCACCCACCCAACCACCAAACCAGCCAAACAACAATTGCTCTTGCATTTACGTATATTAGGCCAATCAATATTTATTAAATTTGATCTATCTGTGTATCAAGTGGGCTTTAAAATTTCAATTTCAATTCCTTTTTCTTTCCATCTCTGCAACCGTTTCTGGACATAAATGCCACATACTCATACTCCAACATGTTGCATGACAAAATGGAAAAAAAACCCCAAACAATTTCTGCTTCTGAATTGCTGTTAAATTACCCCTTTTAAATTCTTCTTTTTTTTTTTTTCTTTTTTTGACACCCCTGAAGGTCTTCTCCTCATTCCAGTGTGCCAATCACAATGCCTTCATCTGACTGATACATCTTGACTCTTGTTGTGCTCAAGCATTTTCAAGACTGTTCCACTGCCTGCACCTATATTTAAAATCTGGGTGGTTTTTGCCATTGAATTATCTAATTCTTAAATAAAGTACTCAAGCTTTCTAAGGCTTTGGAAACTCAGATCTTAAAAAACTATTTAATTTCCCTTAGCTGATTTATTTTTTAAGCATCAGCTTTGTATATTTAATTCTGGGAACTTATAAAATATTTCTACTGAAAACTTTGCTGGGAATTTCTAAGTTTCAGCCCACTTTGGGTATTTTGGAAAATTAGATTAGTAAAGAACCTTGAACAATTTAAGTGCTGTGAAACATATTTAACCAGAAATTATGACAGAACTAAGCACACAGTTCTGTGTGATTTGAATATTTGCCAGCGAACCAGTCACAAAAGTCCAGCTGGTATTAAGTAACATGAATGTTGAGTGGTGCAAAGTACTGAAATCAACAGTAATATTTTATCTAGACATTTTCCCTTTGTTTCTGAATTTCAATTTCTTCCTTAATGAGCAGTAAACTACTATTGTAAAGTACTAAAATCATTCGAAGGAATAAATATTACCTTTCTTCATTGAAGGCTCACATTTAAGATAGATTAAACCAAAATATAATTATAAATAATATCTATTAAATATTTTTCAATGACATGAACAAGACCATACCCTAAAACAACCAGAAAAGCAAGTCACATCATGTGTATTTCGATATACTCATATATTTACTTAAAACATTTCTTTTTTCCTAGAAATGTAGCATTTGAAACTCTATCCTATTGAGCTGAAAGGATGATTTACAATCAACTTAAGCAGCAGCATCATTTCACTCCGCAACACCTTTGTTAACATAACAGAAGAAAGTTGCAGTTTCCTGATACAAAAGCCTTCAGGTTTTTTATTTTAAACAAACATTTGATAAACAATCTGTGTTGGCTGCAGAAAAATCTTATTTTGCAGGATAAATGAGGCAGATTTTCCATTCCAAGAGGACAGGGAGGCACCTGGATTCTTTCACACATGTGGGTAACAGGTAAACTGGGCAATATTGGAGCAGACAAAGTGAATGTGGATCCTGGACAAATCCAGATATCACAGAAAGTAACACAGCCCCCCAACACCTGTTTTCATAGAATCATGGAATCACAGATAGTTTGGTTTGAAAGGAACTTAAAACCCATCCAGTCCCACTCCCTGCCATGGGCAGGGACACCTTCCACTAGCCCAGGTTGCTCCAAGCCCCTTACAACCTGGCCTTGGACACTTGCAGGGATGGGGCAGCCACAGCTTCTCTGGGTAACCTGTGCCAGGGCCTCACCACCCTCACAGGAAGGATTTTTTCCCAACATCCCATTTAACCCTGTCCTCCCTCAGTTCAATGCCATTCCCCTTGCCCTGTCACTCTATGCCCAAAACCACCGTGAAATTTAAAAGGAGCAGGGTTTGAACTACAAAAATGCCAGGTCGCTTGCAGTGCATACCAAAAAAATGTCATCAGCTGGGATCTTTCCATGCCAGAAGAGTCAGAGAATAAAGAGATAGTTGCTCTGGATGGCACCTTTAGCGCTCCTGGAAGAGGTAAAGTTGAGCACTATCACCCCTGCTCTTCATCATTGCCTCTTCACAGGCTGTATCTAAAAAATGGCACATAGAAAACAGCTCAGATTGTGTTTTCTGGTCTGAAATACACCTAATTCACACTAGAATGAAGAATGACAGTGGTGACTCATTTTGTGTAAGTTACCCTGTACGTGCCAGTGAACCTGGAGAGATGGCACCAAGCAGACACGGCCAGGGACAGGCACAGCCACTCCTCCAGCTGTGGAGCAACATCTCTGCTTGTGCAGCCACAAGAAGTCAGGAAAGAGCCTAAATCACTGAGCAGGAACAGGGAGAGGGGGAGGGAGGTAAGGGAAGAGAGAGGAAGAGAAATATTAATCAGCTGCGGGTACAGTCCATGATAATTAATGCCAAACTATTCAACAAGATTGAAAAATATCATCAAGATTTTTAGTTGTAAATTTTAAGAGAGTGTAAGCAAAATTATTCCAAACTGATATTTTGCAATACTCTTAACCAGTGAAATCTGAAAACTGATGGAAATGTAGTTGTCGGAAACAAAGTAGAGCAGAGAAAGAGGGGGAAATAATCTTGAAGGAAAGAGAAAGACATAAAAAGGAAACTCAGTGTGGCAGAGAGAACATCACACTCCAATCACAGATGGGAAAAAAAATCATGTGTCAGATTAGTCTCTGAACCCACACAAGGTCAGTAGAACTGAGGACAAGCAGCTATTAGTGCTCTGATTTTTGAGGGAATGTCAAAGGAGAGCAAAGTCACCCTAGAAGTGCCTCTGGCAGCTGCTCTGACTTCTCCAGCAGCAGAACACGTGGTGCTGCACATCAGCATCCACAGAGCTCCTGGGGCACAACACCCCGCACTAAACCTAGTCCAAAATGGCACAAAAATGTGGCTTCTCTGTATGGACACAGGTATCATGGAAAGGCCAGGCCTTGACTAGGTGCAAAACAACTCAGTGCTGTTGGATGGTGCTGCCTTGGAGCATTGCCAACTTATAGATCCTGATCTTCTTTTAAAAATAATGCATATTTCATTCTTGAGTCCCAAACAGGAGACTGAGGGGAGACCTCATTGCAGTTACAGCTTCCTCAGGAGGGGACGAGGAGGGGCAGGTCCTGATCTCTGCTCTGTGGGGACCAGGGACAGGACCCCAGGGACAGGACCCCACCCTCTGTGGGGACCAGGGACAGGACCCCCAGGACCCCATGGCTTCAAGTTGTGTCAGGGAAGGGTTAGATTGGATCTCAGGAAAAGGTTCTTCCCCCAGAGGATGGTTGGGCACTGAACAGGCTCCCCAGGGCAGTGGGCACAGCACCAAGGCTGCCAGAGCCCAAGGAGCATTTGGATGATACTCTCAGGCACAGTGTGACTCTTGGTCCTGTGCAGGGCTAAGGGTTGGACTCGATACCCTTGTGGGTCTCTTCCAACTCAGAATATTCTGTGATTCTGGGAAGAACAACGATGCCCTGCACGTTGCACAAGCCTGGGACTGAGCTGGGGCTGCCTGGGGGGGGAGAGTCACAGCCAAGAGGAGCCATATGCCAGCCTGACATGAAACTTGGTGCTTCCCAGAGGCTAATTCAGATCCACTGATTCTAAAAACCAACACAGGAAACTGCAGCTTTCAGGGCACTACAGAAAATGCGTCCTAGCAGAATTCATACCTATGTTTGGCAGACACCCATCCAAGATCAGTCATAGAAACACAACCCAACATGGGCCTATAAATATATTGATCTCGGTGCAAGTCCAAGGTGTTTGGTGGGTGTCTCAAGGATTAGGGGGCACCTGCACATTTATGAAGGTTTTCTTCTCACCCCATGCAAGTGAAAGCCAGCTGCTTAAAACTCAGCATATTTTCTGTTTCCTTAATATAACAATTATTCTCTGGCTTGTCCACGGAGCTCAGTGGATGAGCAATAATAAACACACACTCACCCTTCAGTCCATAAATATTGGCTTCTTCCCAATCCCTGGCTTAGGGGTGCACCTCAAAAAGAGCAGGTAATTTTGCTTTGCTGTCATCTGTATGATATCCACCATGTGCCAAACGTTGCAGAAGCAAGAGAGGATATTTTATTAGCTGATAAGCTGAACTGCTATTCACTGAGGAAGAAGATTATCAAACAAATTACACTGAGAACCAATAATAGGGGAAAGGTTAATGATTTCTGTAAGCCACCAAATTCACCCGCCCCTGTAGTTTACTAAGAAAATTAGGGTTTCTTCATACTGAGCTTATGGGAACACTTCACCCATATTTCAACCCTTCTTTCCTCAGAGATCTTTGACATCACTGCTTTCTTGCTGGAGAATTTACATTAAGGACAATTATAAAACAAAAATATACCACCATTCAGGAAAATATACAACTTCTTATCAGAAGGATGTGGATGTTCTTCTTGCCAGTCTACAGACATGGAGATTAAATTTCAGAGAGAGATTTATTTTGTGCTATTGTCCTCTTATTCACCAGAGGATTGTGCAATGCAAGTAATCTGATCAGAATAATGCATAGGGACATATTTCAGAAAACCAATAATTGTGGTAACGTTGAGCTCTGCTAGGTGCCAAAATAAAGTCCAAAATCACTCTCCCTCTTTTCCACAATTCCTTAATCATGGCATCATAATGTGCTGCTCTGTTGTCCATTAAAGCCACAAGCTTGAAGTAATCAATGCTGGACATTTGGAGATTTATTGTAATTTTAGATCTACAGCACTTTTGCCGGCTGAAAAGCAAAATTATAGTTTATAGGTGTGCCATATCTTACATTTTACAGCTTTTACTTCTTTAAGTCGGCTTGGTGCAGCTTTTTTTGTCGGCTCGAGGTTTTTTTCTTTCCACCTGAGTGCTGCAGGCTTTTTTACGATGTTAGGAAGCAGTTAAGGCAAACAACAGAAAAAATTACTAAAACTGACTGTATTTAAATTCTGTTTACTTCCTTAACCTTTTGACTTACCCATACAAAAAGTAATCTTTCATAAACAAGTCCCAAACAAAATCATTGCCTATTTTACTTTCCTTAAACCCTTGTGGAATAAGTAGAAATTGTAACAAGATCTTTTTGACCGTTTTTTATTCTGCTCATATTTGCAATGATTTTATAACTGATGCCTGCTTTGCCTCTCCACATTATCACAATCAGGGCATCCTGGGATTAAAAACCATTTAGGGCCCAACTCTTAAAGAAACTCCCCACACAGCAGTATAATGAACACTGTTCCTTTTTATTGTTGCTGGGTTTATTGATATGCCAAAGATGCTACAAAGCTCAGTTCTCACTCTGAAAACAAAGGAGTGACCCACTTCCAGCATGGTTCTGGTACACAGACAGCACAAAAGTTTTGGGAAAGGTAACCCTGAGACCCCACTTGGCCAACATACCATTAAAGTGGGACTGGGTCAAATGTTTCCTGTATCTCAAGACAAATGTTCATGAGTTTTCTTTCAGTTTTAAGAGTGTGTTAGCAGAAATCACCAGAAAATCACAGAATAGTTGGGTTGGAAGGGACCTTTAAAGGTCATCAAGCCCAACCCCTCTATGATGAGCAGGGACATCTTCCACCAGAACAGGTTGCTCAGGTTGCTTGAATTAACTCATCATTCCCTAATCAATTGTTTGAGGGGCAAAGCAATTAACCAACATCCTTAGGAATCCATCTACATCATGAATCCAGGATGCCTGGTGCCATTCCCCTGCTTCTGCTCCAGCCCAGATGTTGCCAGATGTGATGCTTCAACTCACCACCAAGAATCCATCCAAGTTCAGGGAATTACTTCACCATGCCCTAAACTTCAAGTAATTCTAAAAAAATGCTAAAAGTTATTCTGAATAATAATGGATTCACCAGGTGCTTACACAGGACAGATTTTAACATTTGCTTAGACATGTCTGTGACCTGGAGTCACATTAGTAGAACCTCTGAATCTTGTGGTCATGGACATGCCAAGGCCAGCTCATTATGAGCCATGACAAAGATTAATCCAATATTTTAGCTAATATTGTGTAAACATGCAGGCCCTCACTTCCAACAGCACCTTTCAGCCAAGTGCAGCTCAAATCCATACGAATGAGGATTCCTTGCCCACTACTGAAATATTAGAATTCATGTGAAATACAGCACTGCTGGCACAGAAAATAAATATGTGAATCCCTCTTAGGAAACAGAGTGCAGAAAATATGTTTCATTAATGTATTTAAGACAGATAAATTATAGCTTAGCCTGGTTTAAATGTGATCAGACACTTTGAAACTGTTGCTGATCCTGTTTGAGAGCACAAACGGTCACGTTTTACATTTCCTGGGAAAGGCAGGCACTGCAACAGCAAAGTTACTGAGAAAATGTGTTACCCACCGACCAACAAATGCCAATCCCCACAGCAACTCCTATTTATGTGGAAGACCCCATTTCTATAACACACCTAGCAAAAGGGCTGTTTAGTTTTCATGGAGAGAAAAGACTTCAGCTCAAGTGACAGATCTCCCGAGCCAACAGAAACAAGACGAAAAACTCTGTAATTGACGAACCTACAAAGAAAAACTCCTAAGTAATTACCTGTGCAAGCACCAAAATGGGAATGCTGTGTGTTACAAAACAGTAGTATCACAGAACGTTAAGGTTAGAAAAGCCCTCCCAGACCATGGAGTCCAACCTGTGCCTGATCCCCACCTTGTCACCCAGCCCAGAGCACCGAGTGCCACACCCAGTCGTTCCTTGGACACCTCCAGGGATGGGGACTCCACCACCTGCCTGGGCAGCCCCTTCCAATGCCTGAACACCCTTTCCACGAAGAAATTCCTCCTGATGTTCAACCTGAACCATTTCATTTTGTACTGGTTACTTATGAGAAGAGACCGACCCCCATCTTGGTCCTGTCAGGTAAAGCAGATCCAGCTAACAACTTATATTCACAAAACAGATGCAAAACCCTTCAAAAACATGGCCATGAGGTCTTTTCTATACCCAGAACACCTTCCAGTGTTGCAGGGAAGGGGAATGTGGCCATTGATTTCAATGAGTGCAGGATCAAGACCGTAATGCTTATAGCAGCCATCCATAGCAGTGTAAACCTATTTGTAACAGAACCTAAGGGCACATTTCATGTATGGTTGGGAGGAAAACCCACTCACAATGGAGGGCATGAGTGTTCATGGAGAATTTATACTACAAAAGAAAAAGGAAAAACTTTCCTCTATGCCTCTATGTGAATTCATCAATTTAACTTACACTTAAATGGAAAATCGCTATACAGAGACCATAAAAACGTATTATGTTACCAATTGAATGGTTTACACTGCTGGCAAGCTCAGGGAAAACATACCTTTTCACTATCACCAGCCTGAGTGAACCACATTATGAAGGATCCCATATATATCTTTAACTTTTGTACATGGCAATTCTCTTCGCATGTGCTCTCCCTACCTTAAATCAAGTGAGTGATGTGAAGAGGGATGAGCAGGGGTAGAGAAAGGAAGGAGATGTAAAGGAAAAAAAAAAGTGGATAAGGAAAATAAAGAGAAAATAAAGTTAGGGAGGAAGAAGAGACAGAAATGGAAAATAGAGCAAGAAAAGGGCAAGGTGTTTCTCAGGAGTCCAGGATAACAAATGCATCTCAATAAAGGTGAGCTCCTCTAAAAGGAAAACAATTCACACATCTTGCCTTCCTAACGTATATTCTAGTTCCACATGCCAGAAGGCAGAAGGGCAAGAAGAGACCAGAAAAGAAGGAAAAGAAGACATGGTGCTGGGTAGTACGTTGGCTTAGCCAAGTATTTTCTGCAATAAATCCATTGCTTGGTGCTAGAAGACAGTATTTTAAGCCCATCTCTATTCTGTGGCTGCCACAGACAAGAGATGACAGTGATGGGGCCCCTCCTCTGGACCAGAGCACACTAAAGGCTGCATGAAGGGACACTCAAGAGTCCTCTCATCCTGCTGCTTCTCCATATGTTTGTGGTGAGGCAAACACAGAGCTGTCACACATGGATCAGTCAAAGCTCAATGTATGGAAGTCAGCTGTGGTACCTACAGCTGTTGCACCAAACCGTGGCTCTGATAGTCCAATAACAGATTTTCCACTCCCAGAACTGCTTATATATAGGTATATAAAGCATTTTTGGGTGGTGAGGCCCTGACACAGGTTGCCCAGAGAAGCTGTGGCTGCCCCATCCCTGGAAGTGTTTGAGGCCAGGTTGGATGGGGCTTGGAGCAACCTGATCCAGTGGTAGATATCTCTGTCCATGTCAGGGGGATGGGACTGGATGATCTCTAAGTCCCTTCCAACCTAATCCTTCTTATAATTCTATGATTTTATGAGTACACAGACTTGTATGTAGGAAGTGGGTTCTGATAATTGAAGTTTCTTAAAATATTTTGGGTTATTTTACCATTTTTTTAAGTCAATCTGCCACATCCCAAAGCACAGCAGTGGGACAAACTGATGTGCAGAGTGGGAACATGCCCTGCACATGCTTCACCCTGGTCCATTTCTCTGCCCCACCTCAGTCAGGCACTATTTGGATGCCACTCCCATTCAGATTCCTGCCAAACCCCCTCAGAATTAAATTGATGGTGACACGTGGTATCCCAGTGAGGACCCACTCCTGGGCAGTGCAAAGGATCTTGACACAAAGGAGACTTTCCCCATATCTGTCCTCTCCTCCATCAGTCAGTGGGTCCAACCTCTCCAAAGTCTCAGATTTCAGTCCCCTCTAAATTTTTTTATAGCACAGAAGTGTAAATGGAACAATGAAACTTTCCCCCTTACCACTGAGTTCCCCAACAGGGAGCCCATGGGGGGCTGCTGAGAAGGGCGGGGGGTCCTTTGGAGGTTCTCTCCAACTGACCATCCTTTGTAGTCCCCCTCCCTCTCCTTCCTCTCTCATTACTGTGCAAAAATCCACCAATGCAAAGAACAAACATTCCTCCACCTAAGCACAGGAAGAAAATTAAGTGTAGGAGATTTGGAAAGTGTCAATATTTCTGTTTTAAATCCCCTGTGGAAAATCCGATGGCTTTTACTCATGAACAACCCAAAAAAATACTTTAGTTTTTATTTCTCTTCTCTCTTCTTTCCTTCATACAGTTGTTCAGTGAGTATTGAACTCCTCTATCACAGGGATTACTGATGTTAATCAGGACCACACAGTCACATTAGACAGAAGTTTTTGTAGGAACTATCCTAAGGAATATAAATTAACAGTGGAGATTGTTCTGGACTGCTGACTGCAGTGTTGGTTACTTTGTGTTAAGAAAACAGCACTGTGCAAATCCCAGGAGCAACAAGAATGATGACAGGAATGATCAAAGGAGGGCTGGAAATCTATTTATTAATGAAATATAAAGAGATTGGTAGACAACAATTATACCTTAGAAGGAAGCCCATAAGAGAAGATGTGATGCACTATAAAAAATACTGATCAGCACAGATGAGCCAGATCAAGAGCTTCAGACTCAAAGCACACAATCAATTAAATGCTCACAAATTCAAAGCAGATGAAAAGAGATTTTGTGTTGCCCAACCTAAAACTCGGACAAATGAACATTGCTGGGATCTGCAGTGCAGCAATATTCCAGGATGGATATTTATGTATCACATAAGGAGCAGAATCACTAATTACAAACTCTGGAAAGGGCATTACACAGCAGCCTTTTGGCCTCAAGCCCATCACCAACACTGTAACCAGAACAGGATTTAAAGAGAAGATAATTTCCAAAATCCATTGCTCTGTATGCCAGTGGTGGCCCTGTAGGACACAGAGCACTGGGTGAGGTGAGCAAGGCGGGGAGCAGCAGGTCTCTGATGAAGTGTCTCACAGACACATTTACTGTGCGGCCACAGCTCCGCATTTTATGAAACTCTTGCTGTCCCACAACGACGTGCTAAAATCGCATTGAAAAAAGAAATATTAATTGTGCTGGGAGCCTGTGCTTATAATTCTGACCCATCTGATCTCACCGACCACAGAAATCATGCTGGTGGTAAAAAGACGTGGATGCATCGGAGGCTGGCGCACATTGGGTCCTGTCCGACTCCAGCAGCCTGAAGAAGAGCCACATAAAAATGCTGTTAAAATAAACTTTGGTAGACAGAGACCTGGTGTAAACCAAGTGTAAACTCTGAGTGGATTTTTACTACAGGCCCATAAACCTCGGAAAATAAAAGTTTGTAGAGGAAACCGAGAGAGACATTTATCATGGGGACACTGGGTGCTCCCAGGCTTTGCAGGTACTGACTCCCCCCTGCAAATCTCACCTTCTTTTCCAAAGGTGGGCTTATAAATGACATTCCTGAGCCTTCCTTATTGCCTCCTCTATCACAAAATTATTCCAGTGCTGGCACCCTTCCAGTCCCAGGCCGCAGCCAGCAAGGCAATTCCTTCCCTCCACTTCTGTTTTTTCACATCCCTCAGGAAAACATCACGGAAAAGACAAAGCTTTTGTTGGTTGTAGTACATCAAGATTCCAAAATTGCTCCTAATTGTAACATTTGCAATTATTTCTAGCTTTTAATTTTTATAATGACTCTTCATGGTTCTGTTGACCAGAGGGAAAATTTTAATCCCAAATGTGCCCTAGTGTCAAAATTGCCATTACACTTCAGGAAAATAAAGGCTTTTAAAAGTCATAAAGTTTACTTATTGCAAATTAGAAATGAATATTTATTGTCAGATTTCCATTGGAGATTGAAAACTTTTATTTAACAGTGGCTGGGAGTGTAAATTATTCAAATGTTTACATTTGAATGCTGCTGTACTCTAATGATTCCATTTGCTGTAGTGTGTTAGTGGTAAGATAATGAAAAGCTTCATCACAGGGTTAAGCAAACATTCAGTTACAACTTTTTATGGCAGTGGAAGAGGCTCAATTTGGACAGTACTGTGCTCCTGCAGAAGTCCTTGTGCTGAACTCCACTGATAGGACAATAACACACTCATTGCCTCTTCTATAGCATCGAGATGACCAGGTGGTGTTAAAAGTTAGAGTGTTTTTTCCACTATTCCCTCACAAAGGGATTAAAAACCTGCATAGGCTTCATCTTGGCCAGCAAAGGGGTGGTGCAAATATGAAGGCCAAATTATGGTTATTCGAAAGGGTTTTTTTAAGGAGCTGAAGGAGCTGAAGGAAGAAAGCAGTTAAAAATATTTATATTTGTAGTTACAAATTAGAAAATTGTAATTACAAATACATTTGTAATTTGCAAATTTTCATCACCGATTTTTATTTCAAAATAAAAAATTATGTAAATTTATATTTTATTATATTTTTAATAAAATAAATTTTATTGAAAAATAATGGAGAAGGTGTGTCTGTCACTGTTGTTCTCCAGAAGACCTCTCTCTCCTCTGAGTTTTTTCTGTATTTTATGAGTAAAAGCCTTGAGAAATCCCTATTTGGAAATACCCTTGCTCCAGCAAGCAGAGCAGGATCAAAAGGCAGCGCCAAACCCCAGGCAAAGCTTGAGGCCACCCTATCCCTTTTGCCAATTCTATTCCATTCCCAACCCAGGGCACAGGGAAGCACCTCATTCCCAGCACAGCCCAGAGAGGAGCAGTTGGTCTGACCTGGGACATGGGCAATATTTTCTGCCTTAACTTAGATTTTTCTGAACTTCAGCTGTAGCATTAAGTGGTTAATTCATCCCCCTCTCCAGGGTTTTCATGGGATATCCTGTTCATGCATCCAGAGCTTTGTGTACAGGTGGCGGGAGTCTCTCATATTTAAAGACAAAAACTAAAAACACACACACTTGAGGAGAAAAATGTTTTTTAAGTGGTTAAGACAATTTTTTCTACCTCATAAAGAACCAAAAAGAGGCAAAAGCCCAATTTTCCCACCACTACAACCTCAGTTCCAGCCCTCACCTGTGTCACTCCTTTTACACACAGTCCAAAGCTCTGCAGCTGCCCTTGGATTTTCTGCCAGTATAATTTTTTTAAATACACAAATATTATACTCCAGGGCATGTTTTCCTGGGCCAACAATACATGCCTCACTTTTATTGTGAGGCACAAGCCCTTCGGTTTCATGTCTTTTGACCTCCCAAGAAATGTATTAATGACCCTATAAAGCTCTCCCTGGCACGTATTCATATTAATACAATATACTCCTTTGTTTTTATATTACATAGTAAAAGGGGGGAGAGAAGGAAAACAAGACAGTGGTTGCAATATCCTTCCACCGCAAAACAAAGTTCAGTGGGAAAAAAAAACCCAACAGTGATCTGAAGAGGGATAGCTGACATTATTTAAGCTTGATTTTAGCCTGGCTTATTTCTTTTCCTACTTATTTCTCTGTTGCCTTCAGTTATGACTCAATCCAGTAACTAAGTCCAGCTGCTGACTTTGGGAGCCACCAGCAGCGAGCCACGGATTCCTCCTGCCCACTGGAGGAACCAGCTCCTTCTGCAGCAGCATCCTGGGTCAGCCACGTCGTGATGGGGCCAGGGGAGTAGTTTGGAATAACAACTTCCCCTCCCTCCACTTTGGTCGCACTCGCAGGCGCCTCGTTCTGCAAGTTGTTTTCAGCCTGGAGCTGGAGAATGGCAAGAAGGATTAGGTTGGAGGAAAGGAAAAGATCTGAGCACACATAAGATCAACTCAACATGTTTTGTGCCTTAAAGAAATAAGGGGGGGGGGGGGGAGAAACCTGGAGAAAATCACTTCTGTAACCATTTTCTCTAATTATTTTTTTACTCCAATTAAAATTAATTTACTAGAGGCATAGTTTAGTACTTGAGCTACTCCTTGAGCCTAGTGAGCACACTGGGAGCAAGTTTTGGGGTAACTGGTCTGTTTTGCTTCCAGAACTCACATCAGTTGGTGATAAGCAGTTTGCTCAACATGGGTGTTGTATCCACACAGCTTAGTGCAGGATACCCATGGACACCCTCCAGTGCTCCAGTTCTGCTTTTTGATCCAGTGGCTGTATTAAAATCCCTATCAAAAGCTTGCAAGTAATACTGCTGTGCCATTACCAGTCTCTCATTTGCACAGTAGATATAAACATGTATCACCTCTGTCACCCCTTATAGGTTGCACAACAGGCTCAGGTACGAGGAAAGCCGATGATGATTTAGGTCTGACTGATACAAACAGAGTATGTTTAAGTGACCTTTCAATTAAGCCAAATACTTGATAAAAAAATCAAATTACAAACTCAAAATGAGCATGGCAAAGCCTGTCCCAGACTTCTGAGGAGACCACAGTGCTCTGAAACCACAGAACAACCAGAGTAATTATTCTTTTACTGCTTACAAAACAAATAAAACCTAATTTTGACTCAATGTCCTCAGCTCTGCTGAGGAAATCTCACAGATTCTTCAGATATATGGGAGAGGAGGACAAATATGGCCTTATCCCTACTTAACTCTTTTTCCCTCCTACTTTGAAAGGAAAAACATCACAGTTCGTAAAGTGTGGCCTTTTTGTTAAGGCAGAACTACTTTTTTTTCCCTTCTAACACTTCCAAAAAACTGCTTCAAAAGTTAATAGAAGGGAGTTACCCAACAGCTCTTTCAAAAGGAAGTCTCCAAATTTTGACACTTTTTGGAGAAAGTGTCACTCACAAAATAATAGAACACACTCCACAAACCCCATTCACACAAGAAGGATTGAGAGTTTTCCAGCATTTCTAACTCCCTAGTAGAATCTTAGCTTTTGTTTATCTTTGATATTTAAGGCAGAATAGATGGGAATATTCATAATTAATAATGAGTAAACCAAGAGTTTAGTCTTTTTATTAATTTTTAAATTTAGAAAATTATTAAAAAACATGAAGCTGAAGTTATTTGGCAAGCGCCTTGCAAGGCACATAAATAAATCTCTTTCAGCAAGTCTCCAAGGGTTTTAGGCAAAACTTTGTGAATGCCAAGGAGGAAATCTAAAAACAATTTCTGGCTTGCTAGTCGAGCCAAAAAATGGACATCATGTCCAAAATACAATATGAAATATTATTTCTCGTGCTGAAGAATGAAGTGGTGCATGTTTTCAGCTCAGGACTGTCCAAGGAGCTTTCCAGTGAATTGGTGTCATCAAGATTTTAACCCTTAGCATCAGCCTCACTTTAGAGCTTTCATTTCAGCTCTTTGGAGGCAGTCACAGACCACAAGGTACACTGGGTTGGTTTCTTTGGTTTTGGTGAGCAAAATGTTTTGTCAGAACTTTTCCAGCCATTCTTTACAGAGGTCAATATGTGGGAAGGCATCAGTGGTCTAGAGAGGATTAATCAGTAGCCTGGTTTATGTCGACTTCTCCACAGAGGATATCCAGCTCACTCCAGGGGATCCTATTGCAATCTTTAAATTGCCTTCTCTAGTATGAATAAGTCACATTTCAGGGTAAGCTGAGAGAGAAGTTAAAAAAGGTTTGTGCTGAACATCACACAGAGCATTTGGAAATGGGTGTGAGTTTGGTAACAATCATGAAAGGATTCAGAAATTAAAATCTGAGCAACCTGGGCTAGTGGAAGGCATCCCTGCCAATGGCAGGGGGTGGAATGAGATGATCTTTAAGGTCCCTTCCAATCCAAAACATTCTATGATTCCATGATTTCATGATTCCTGATACTCCAAAGTCACCAGTGTGAAGCTGGTAAACTCCAGACATGGTTGATCTGCTCGTAACACATTGAGGATGTGTGAACCAGCCATCACATCCCCCAGGCCCCTCACTCTACAAACTTATCAACATCTTGCAAAAGTCTAAACTTTCCATGTAGGGTTATAATGTGCTTGTTCCAGCAGAGAAAAGCTTTGTGGTTGTCACACCAAATGTGGTAGCTGAGGTTGTTAGAAAACCTATATGAGAGAAAGTTCTCCTAACACAACTGCATTTTTTAAACACTGCATTGATCATGGAAAGTGTTGTCAGGCATTGGAACAGGCTGCCCAAAGAAGTGGTGGAGTCACCACTGCTGGAACTGTTCAAAAAACAGGTGGATATGGCACTTAGGGACATGGTTAGTGGTGAAAATAGTGGTGCTGCTGGTTGGACTTGGTGATCTTAGAGGTCTTTTATAACCTTAACGATTGTAGAATGATCATTTTTAGCAAAGATATGCTCTGTTGTGTTTCAGTTGATGACTTTTAATTACAAATAAACCAGAATTGAATTCCTAACATGCTGCCATTTGAATTTCCACTCTCCTCCTGCCAGTGCCCTTTCCTTCATCCCATTTACTTCCAGTATCAGCTCTCAGGGGGGTGAGGTGGGAAGCAGCTGGGGCCAGGTGGAACATGAGGCAGGGGGATTGCCAGAGTTGTATCTAAGAATCATCCTTTACACAATTTTCACAGGTACCTGATCCAAAAAGCATCCACTGACTGAGCACGAAACCAGCAAATACTTTATAGAATGTCTGTACTTGTGCTGCCATTTCCCCTGATGCAGAAGAGCAGTGATTTCCTGAACACAAATATGAAAACTAATATATTTTACAGACTCCCAACTCTTGCACAATAAGCTACAGTTATGAAGGGACAGATCTGCAGGAATCACACACAGACTGTCTGTGAGTATTGAATGTCTGCAACATCTACCCCTGCAATTAAATATGCATCTTCAAACAAAACATCATCAGAATTGACAGATTCTTTGTTTAAATAAGGTTTGCTCCAGCTTTGAGATTTTTAACTATTGTTATCGACAATACAAATGAAGGTTTATGGAATGTGGATATATTAATTCCTTCCTTCCCCTGATTAAAAACACTGTACGGCTCACTGAGAATCTGAGAGTGGAGCTTTTTAAATTCCTGTAGACACCAGCTCTCAGCACACTGTTCTTTTATGCATCACGTCACTTCCCGGTTGCCTTTTACCAAAAATGAATATAACGAAATCATAGACACCAGCTAAAAATTCCACTTTAAATATTCCTTCATCACAGCTGCTTTTCAAGTCAGTGAATTCCCGGGGAAAAAAAAATATGTTGGTGTATTTTTGAAAAGGGCGCACATTTGTATTGCCCAGGTTGGATTAAAAATCCTTGCAAATGTTTCTCTGCTGACAATGAAAAGTTAAAAACCTTTCCCTGGCTGTGTGTCGGCATCTAAACCAGAAAACTGAGTTTTGCTCTCATCTTCCTACCTCTGGGATTATCACAAACTTTACTCTCTTGGCATCCTGATTTGTTCAGTTTGGGGGATTGGTGAAGCTCATTTCTGAGAGAAACCTTGAGAGGGAGGGTTTAGGAGATGTAAATGAGCACATTGACACCCACATGATGTACCCTCTGCACAAAAAATCACCTGAGAAAAAGGACACACTAATTTTTTTTTAATCAATGGACAAAATTCAATTTTTTTAGTGAAGTTGCCATCAAAATTCCATTTATTTATAGAATCACAGAATGGTTTGGGTTGGAAGGGACCTTAAAGCTCATCTCATTGCAGCCACTGCCATGGGCAGGGACACCTTCCACTAGATGAAATTGTTCCAAGTCCCATCCAACACTTCAAGGATCGGGGCATCCACAACTTCTCTGGGCAACCTAATTTACTCAGCTAAGGGACAGCACTGATTAACTTACAGTGACCAAGAGAAAATTTTGGCTAAAATTCATCTCTCTCCTGAGAAATTAATAGAAACCTAGAATTGCCACCTCACATTCTTCTCAGCCCTTGGGCTTCCAGTCAAATAATTTGACTGGCAAAAGGCTTTTATTTATTTATTTATTTACTTATTTACTTACTTTTCTCCATGGACACAAGTCCAAAAATCTATTGTGATGCAAATAAAATTTGCATCTTTCTGGTTCATTCATCATCAGTGGGACAGATACAGTTCTACTATCACATAGCATGTGATTTTAGAGATTTATTGTTGCAGAAATTGAGATGTTTTGTATCCATAAAGACAAGCTCAGGTGCTAAAGCCACTGCTATTAAATCATCTTTGGCAGAGAACAGATCAGGGATATCAACTTGACCCAACCAGGTCTGCCAGGGGGTCACTGGACAAAGTGACTAATTACCACCCCTGGCACAGCCACAGGAAACCTGTTTGACTGAGGATGATGATGTGGCCAGAATAATACAAATTTATACACAGGATTTTTCATTTTGCTTGGAAAGAGCCACAAGCAGAGGTACAGTGGTCACAGAAAGAGGTTTATGTTCAGCTGCTCCAGGAGAGAGGAGTTGTGCAGGAATTGAACTGAGGACAGCCTGAGCTGAAGACTTTTGACCAAATTTAAAAGCTAGTTTTGTTCAGGTAATCCCTTTCTACTTCTATGCTATTAACTCAATGCTATTAATTCAATGCTATTAATTAAATACCTGAAAGAAGGGTGGAGCCAAGTGGGGATTGGGCTCTGCTCCCAGGGAACAAGTGACAGGACAAGAGGAAATGGCCTCAAGTTGTACCTGGGGAGGTTTAGGTTGGAAAAATTTCTTCATGGAAAAGGTTGTCCAGCCCTGGCACAGCTGCCCAGGGCAGGAGTGAGGTCACCACCCCTGGAGGGATTTAAAAGCCATGTGGATGTGGCACTTGGGGACACGGGTTTTTGATGGCTTTGGCAGTGCTGGGGGAATGGTTGGACTCCACGGTCTCAGAGGTATTTTCCAACCTAAATTATTCTGTGCTTCTCTGAGTTTTATAATAAGGTGCATGTTGATGCTTCTCAGAGTAAAATACAGGAAATAAACCACAGCTTTTGGATTTGAGAAATGTACCCTTCCTTCTGCAGAGTCTCTCCCAAGTTTTTTAAAAATTATTTTTTTTGTCTTTTTTCCCTTTTGAAAAAGAAAAAAAGAAAAGGAGAAAAAAAATCAAAGCACACCAAATTAATAGAAAACGACTGGAAACATGTGAAAAAAGCAAACACCCAAGCAAGAGCTATCCCTGTCAGGAGGTTTTCCATAAATCCTAACTTCTCATCATCTGAAGATTTACTTCTTTAGCAGCAGATGGTGTGACCCTTATGCAATTAGTTAGCTCTGCTCTTAGAGAGATAGCGCTCTTCAAACCCCAGTGTTGTTGCTGACAGAAACATTTTTAAAGCACTATGCAAACAAGACTACTTTCTTTAATTGCAGCATGCAAATGGGATGGAGAAGGATGGAAGGAGGTGAATATTAAGCACTCAGCCCAATGTAGCTTTGAGATGGAGCCTTCACTGGCAGGGTAATGAGGGAAACAAAAACATCCACTGAAAGTGGATTTCTTAGGAAGAAAATGTTCACTGTGAGGGTGGGGAGGCCCTGGCACAGGTTGCCCAGAGAAGCTGTGGCTGTCCCATCCCTGGAAGTGCCCAAGGCCAGGTTGGACAGGGCTTGGAGCAACCTGAGATAGTGGAAGGTGTCCCTGCCCATGGCAGGGAGTTGGAATGAGATGAGATTTAAGGTCCCTTCTAACCCAAAGCAGTTTGGGATTCTGTGAAAGCTTTCAAAGTGTCCCAGTGCAGGAAACCCATCCTTGGTGATAGACACCATGGAGTACCATGAGCTATGAAGACGGTGAAGGGCCTGGAGGGGAAACCCAACAAGGAGCAACTGAGGTCACTTGGTTTGTTTGCCATGGAGAAGAGAAGACTGAGGGGAGACCTCATCAGGGTCTGCAGCTTCCTCATGAGGGTAAGTGGAGGAGCAGTTCCAATCTCTGCTGTGTGACCAGTGACAGGAGAGAACGGCTGGAGCTGCATCGGGGTTAGGCTGGATACATGGAAAAGGTTCTTCCCCCAGAGGGTGGTCGGGCACTGAACAGGCTCCCAGGGCAGTGGTCACGGCCCCAAGGCTGCCAGAGCTCAAGGAGCGTTTGGACAACGCACTCAGGAAGAGAGGGGGATTGTTGGGGTGTCTGTGCAGGGCCAGGAGTTGGACTCCTTGTGGGTCCTTTCCAGCTCACGATATTCTATGATTCTATACACTCTTTCTAAGTGGACACTCCCATAGGACAATATGTGAGATGATACAAACATCTCCTTGGAT